>NW_018743754.1:0-81748 GCF_001683475.1 Chenopodium quinoa
GGGACCGTTTTGATCCTTATAGATCCTAATTAAGCTCAGATTTTGCAAAAAAAATAACGTAATTGTCTTGTTTTGCCTATTAAAAATATCTCGATTTGCGTGTTATTTGTTTTAGCCACAAATTGTTCAAGTAAGATTTAAGGTCATTTCAGTTCTTTAGGAATCAAATTGAGCTCAAAAGTGACAAAAAAATAATGTAATGTCTCATTTTACGTGTCAATTGCGTTATTTCTCAACATGCCAAATAAGACATTAGACATTACGTTTTTTTTTTTTGCTAACTTCGAACTTTATTTGGAACTATTAAACAAACCTTGATACCTTGCTTGAACAATTTCCACTTCTAAGAAATAATGAAACACAAATCGAGACATCTCTTAACACGAAAAACAAGACATTACGTTACTTTTTTGCAAAATTTGAATTCAATTTATACCCATAAGGGCCAAAATGGCCTCTAAAAGCTTTAACGGAATATTTTCCAACACGTAAATCGACATATATAAAAATGTTAATCAGTGAAGAGTGGGTTCCACTAACAGTAATTATACCAACATAACGGAATTTTTTAGTGGTGGGATAACGGTAAAGAACACTGTATGGTTACTAATTATTACAATGTGTAACTTTCTAAAAGATGGGGCACAACGTAAAAATCGTAAAACTTGAGGGTTATAATGTCGAATTTCGCTAAAATAATTTATACCAATTAAACTAATAATCTTATAAAATATTCCTTCCTTTATTTTCAATTAAATGACCTTTTTTTTTTTACACTATAATACTCGCATGAGTTGATTTTTTTTTATTTTTTATTTTTTATTTTATTTTTTGAAAACTCATCATGTGAAATCTTAATATATATGTCCAGTGGCGGATCCAGGATTTGATTAATAGGTTGTCCCATCATTGTCCATCGACCGCATATAACATCAAAAAATAGTCAAAGCTTGTATAATGAACAAAAAAAAATACATAAAAAAGTTCATTTCATAAGAAAAAAATACAATCTGAAGCATGTAGTTGAGGTATTTCTTGCCTCTGAAGCTAAGGAGCTTTAACCACTAATGTGCTTTTAAATTATCATTGGACAATACATATCCTCTATTTGTACTGTTTAGTGTGTATGTATTTGAGAATTTATTTCAAACTAAGGCATTCCAACAAATATGTGAGGAAAAACCAAAAAAGGAAAGGCAGATGCTAGCCTGAAATATTCATTACAAATAATATATTCATAAATAAGTATACTTCTCTCCAAATAGCTTAAAACATCCTAAGTTTACAACTTCATCCATCAATAAGGCACACTCTCTAACCATTTCAAGTTTGACAAGGTAATGCAGCCATGCCGATTTTTTAAACGATGAACGACACACAAAAAGCAATGATTTGAGGTGTAATCATAATAGGCCAAGCTAAAAGCATCGTAGACAAACATTTACCTGTCTAAGAAAGGCATAAGAACATAGTCGTGCACAAGAAAATCCATTGCCCATGGTACAATTATCAAAACAACCAAAAATTTAGCCTGCAATACAGGAACACATAGTTCATAAGACAAAAGTCATGCACTTATCTAGCAACTGTTACACACTTTCATATAGCAAAAGTTAGAATATCCTAGGAACATACACAATCACACAAGTATAACAAATAAACAGAAACCAGAAATACACAAAAGCAGGCAACAAAAGAAAGACTACCGAATTCCTCGAAACGAATTGAAAAACACGGTCTTCATACAATAAATCATCATCTTCTTTCCCAAGAATAAAATTCTCAAGAGTCTTCACTAACCCCCTCTTAGGCATTGTCTCATCAGGGTCACCATCAACATCATCTTCTTTCAATTCATTCACATCATCATCATCAATATAATCCCATTCTCTTCTAACAGCACCATTTCCCTCATAAAAAACAAGCCAATAATCCCAATTCCTATTCTCCTCATTCTTAATTCCCTCTTGAGCCTCTCTCAACTCAATAAGCGCCTCGGCCTGATTCTTCCACGCCTCGAATTTCTCCTTCTCTGAATCCCTCTCTCCCTTGTCAGAACCCTCAACTTCAATTTTACTCTCCTCCTCAAACTCCTCCAAATCCTCCTCCCTTAAACCAAGCCAATTCCCATCTTCCTCAAAGAAAAACCTCCGCCACCAGCTCTAGCTTCTTCCTCGAATTAAGCCCCTTTTTCTTCTTCGCATTCGGAACCACTAACCCTAAAACCCGCTGATTCCTCCCCCCCAAAATCTCCCCTAACCCTAAAATTGGGCAAAAAATTGCTACTTTTCCTGTGCATTGAACTGCATAAACTAGGGTTAAAAACCATGAAATTGTCAATTAACACTACGGAAGAGCTCATAACCACAACCCAACATTGTCAACCAAAGATTCCCCAACAAATAAAATACTTTTTTGAACTTAATTTGAGTTATTCAAGCTGAAAAAGTGCAGAATTTGGGGAGAAAAGAAAGAATATCTCACATTCTTCAGCAAATGCGTGAAAACCCTAAAATGGCGACAAATGAAGAATTTAGCAATTGATTGAAAACTTAGGATTATCTATAACCAATAGTTCAATTATCCAACTTCGAAGAACCCTAAATTGAGTATATACCGATAATTAAATACACGATTAACACTAGATTGTCAAAATTAGAATTAGATGATTAAAGAAAAAGAAGCATGTAACCTTAGAGACTGCTTCAATGGAGGAGAGAAAGCTCAGAAGCCCCTTTTATGGAGAATTTCGAGTACGCTTCAATGGAGGAGAGAGAGAGAGAGAGAGAGAGGAAGCCGTGGTCTGTGTTCTGGCCTTCTGGGAGGATAGAGAGAGGAAGGAGTCACGGCGTACCCGTGAAAATGTGAAATAGATCTAATTTTATTTTTTTATTGAAAAAAAAAAGGTGGTCCTAGGATCCACAATGACTACATCTGAATCCGCCAGTGTATATGTCACAAGTTATAGTTCGAACTATGATACAAACAAGCAAACCTTGATTCGACAACCCTACTTGTAAAACATACATGCATGTCAAGCTCAAATTTGATCGGACTCTTAAATTATTTTTTTAACTCGATCGAATAAAACTAATATTTATGGCAACCAATCAACGAAGTTTTAAAACAAATTTCCACTTTCCATTAGTATTATTCTAGTGGCTTATTATTGTGAGCATACACAAGAAAAAGGTATCAATTCAATAACTATATACTAACACTATGTTTGGATAAGAAAACCAAATCCCTCATTTGGATAACAGATATGGCTGTGAATGATGCGATGGAAGATGATGGCCTGTGATGGAAGAAGAATCCTGTGAAATGGGTGCTAGAAAGGTTGTCTATGATCTTATGAAAAAATATGAGATAGTTGTTGAGAGAATAAAATAGCTTATTTATTATTTATCAATAGTTAGAGTATTTATACAAAATCTAAACTTATAAGATAGGAAACAATATTCCTAAAAAATATACCACCGTAATCATAAATCCTAAAGATATATTCTCTAAATAATATCTTAACATAAAATAAACCTAAATATATTATTCTCCTAATAAGATCAATACGGAAAATATATCACACTTATATTTTCCGATATCTCATATCTCTAACATAATCGCCCTTTTAGTCTCTGAGATATGTGGTGTTTACATAATGATGTTCATTCATAATCTATTTATGAAAGAGCTTTAATTAATGTTGGTTAATTATTTATTGAGTTTCATAGTAAGGAAACATATTTTGTATACTACAGTCACATGTTTCATGGAAATACATTTGAGTAGTAGCTGCACATAAAAGTTGTGGTTCTAGGTTATTGGTGAATACTGCACATTAACACTACTAGAAAACAAGCGATTTTCGACGAAATTTTTTCTTCAAAAAACGTGTTTTCAACGGAATTCCGTTGGAAACTGTCGTCGTAAAGGTATTTATTGGAAAAACGACCTTTTCCGACAGAGTTTTTGAGGGAATTCTGGTGTCGAAAGAGATTTTCCCGCCTGGAAAAATCCGTCGGAAATTCCGACGAACACAATTCCGCCGGATATTTCCGACATAAATTTTGTCGAAAAATGCTTTATAAAAATTATAAAAAAACACCCCACACCACCCCTACCAGCCCACTTAACCCGTACCACAACCACATCAGACGCCCAATCCACCCACAACCTGACCACCAAAACCTAACCCGCAAACACACTAACCCCTACCAGCCCACCTAACCCGTAAACACACTAACCCACCTCACCACCAACCAAAACCCGTAAACTTCCTCACCACCCACCAAAACTCGTAATCCACCTCACTACCCACCAGAACCCCAACCCAAACCTGTAACCCACCATAACCCCAACCCAAACCAGATTCCCAGACACCACGACCCCCCATCCCACCCAAACCATCATCCCCACCCACCAAAACCCCCACCCAAACCAGATCCACCCGAAAACAACTAGCCCACTCCCACCCAACCCTTACCCCAAACACAAACCACCCACCACCATCGCAATTCAACCACACATCACCATAGAATTAAAATTAAAAAAAATCTTAAAAAAACAAAATAAAAGAAAGAAAAAAGAGAACTTACCTTGAATTCCACCAAAACCCTAAAATTGGCTTGAAATTGGGTTTAAGTTTTCATGGTCGAATTTGACATGAAAAACTTGAAATTTACTTTTTTAAATTAAAACCCAATAATTTCATGGTCAAATTTCACAAACGATATCGAATTTTATCATGTTGACCGAACTAGGTATATTTGTGTGTTCATCTCATCTATTCTCTACTTTATTTCTCAAATTTACATTTATATATTGGTGTATATGTTCCTCGCAACATTACCTAAATAATTTGATCCTTGTCTATTTCCTAACAAAATATGTACACGTAAATCAAAAATCAAGTTTGCATTAGAATGAATTCACATATGTTAAGCTAGAGACATGATTGATGTTAAATTTTACTTAGAATCTAGTGAAATGGCAAAGGGCTGACTTGATTATGCACACATCTCTCAATTTGTATGTAATCTTGAGTTTTTTTATTCAAGTTGGAGGTCATATACTCAATTCCAATAAGAAACGAAAAAGTTATGGTCGTTTTACAAACTATCGTCGAAGCTAGAATTTTTTTACGAGAGTCCAATCAGCACGTCTATGCCAAAAAGTGGCACACCCTTTTTTGAACTTCTGCCTTGGTATTTGGAAAGTACACAAAACTGTGTGGTCAAGCAGCTCAAGCTCAAGCTAAGGCCATGTTTGGGTCACCTTATTTTTACTGATCTGATTTGGTTCGGTCTGATCTGACCTGATCTGATTGTCTGATTTGACCAAACTTTGACCTTAAGTGTACGATAATCTATAAAGAAAAAATATATCGAGTGGGATCTTGTTAGATTCGTAATAATGTGTAGTTTATTAATATGTAATTTTCACAATTTTTTTCATTAGGAAATTAAGAATATTTAGAAATAAAAAACCGCACATAAAACGATGTTCTGATCTGAACTTATTTTTTCTGATCTGAACTTATTTTTTCTGAAATAAGTAAAAATAAGTTGAACTAAACAAGGCCTAAGTAAGAGAGTTTTATTCCAATTGAAACGTAACAATATTATGGAATGCAACCTAAGAAAAGGTACGTAATAAACTGTAATTTGTGCATGATTCCTTTAGGCAAATATTTCCGTTAGTCAAATTATGTGTTAACTGATTTAGGTTGCACCAATCAATGGATGAGACTTTGAATCATTTACAAGGCCTATATAGGTTCTACTAATAGTAATTTATGCAATAGCTCAGACTTAGCTTAAAGAAACATTTATGGCCAATCAAACTCAAACATAATAAGCATATTAAAATGACATACTTATGCTCTCCATTACTCATGCTATTAATATATAGTAAGTGCATATATAGTGTAAATAAAACATGTGTTTTTTTATTCATGCATATACTCCATATTTGGGAGAGAAATACACCTTGATTATCACCAATATTAAAGTGATTAATTAACCATAAAATTAATTAGCCAATTAAACATACTCATATGAAATAAAGGCAACTCATAAGGCTAGAGCATTGTGACAATCAACCATATTTAGATGGTTTACAATGTCCTCCGAGAACGCGGTTTGAACAAATGTTTTTCCCACAGCATCTTCCACGACCAAATATACCACATGCTTCCCCCAATTTCTTGCACTTTGAGTTCGGGTCTACAATCAACCAACAAATTTTGAATAAAAACTTGTAATTACAATGTACTTCCTATGTATTACAAAATAACATTTTTGTCAATATATATAATTTATATATGTTAGTATTATAAATCTGAATTTAAATTAATAATTAGCGTTAAAGAACTCTAATTCACAGGGTGAGTTCTCCACCAAACATACTAAGTTGGTATATAATTCTTAAGCCATGATATGACTAGTTCTAAACATTGTTTGCTTAATTTTAAGAAAAATTACAATATAATATATGTTGGAATAAAGAGAGTAAAAGTCATATATCTCGATTGGTTTTTGGCTTTTTTAAAGTATGATCAGATTACTCCACAAGTAGGTTGTGGTCTACCACGTTTGCCCACAGATGGGTTGTGGAGTAGACTTTTTCCATGTCTAGATTCACTCTTTGGCTTTCTACTCTTTCTCTTGGATTCCTTGATGGTCTTTTTTCTATTCTTATATATATAGCCCCCTCATTCAAGTGGTTGTTTATTGTGATTAAATCATCTTCATTATTCTAATTTAATTAATCACTCATTTAATGGTTACATTTAACAGCATTTCTTCACGGTGACCTTGAGGAAGACATATACATGGAACAACCTGAGGGCTTCAAATTCAAGGGGAAGGAAGAGCATGTGTGCAAATTGAAGAAGAGCTTGTATGGCCTAAAACAAGCTCCAAGGCAACGGTATCGCAAGTTTGACTCCTTTATGGGGGAGCAGGGCTACAAGAAGACTTCTTGTGATCATTGTGTCTTCTTGAAGAAATTTTCTGACAATGATTTTATCATTTTGCTATTTATGTTGATGATGTGCTTATTGTAGGGCAAATTAAAGTGTGGATAGAATTGTTAGTTTAAAGCAACAGTTGAGCAAGACTTTATCTATGAAAGAACTCGGGCCAACAAAGAACATTTTAGGCATGAGGATCATCCGTGATTGTAAGGCTCGAAGGTTGTGGTTGTCATAGGAAGCATATATTCAAAAGGTGCTTCAAAGGTTCAATAAGGAGAAAGCAAAACCAGTGAGTACTCCTCTTGCTTTGCATATTAAGTTGAGGTCTCAACAAAGTCCTTCTTTATCATAAGATAAGGAAATTATGATGCATATTCCGCCATATGCTTCAGCAGTCGGTTGCTTGATGTAAGCAATGGTTTGCACTAGACCCGATTTAGCTCATGCTCTAATCTGGGAAAGGAGCATTGGAATGCTATGATATGGATTATGAGATATCTACGAGGTAATGCAGATATAAAGCTAGGCTTTGGGAGTGATAAGCCTGTTCTTGTTGGCTACTCTAATTTTGATATCGACTCGAGGAAGTCTACTTTGGGTTATTTGATCACTTTTGCAGGGGGAGCAGTTTCTTGGCAATCTAGATTACAGAAATGTGTGGCATTGTCCACAACTAATTCAGAGTTCATTGCAATTACATAGGCATGTAAGGAGTTGTTATGGATGAAGTCATTTGTTTATCAACTTGGATTTACACAAAAGAGATATGTGTTGTATTGTGACAGTCAAAGTGATATTCATCTTGCTAATAATTCTACCTTTCATGCAAAGCCGAAACACATTGATGTGAGGTATCATTGGATACAGGATGTTCTTGATGCTAAGTTTCTTGAGCTTTAGAAAATCCATACCGATGACAATGGCTCCGATATGATGACTAAGGCATTGCCAAGGGGTAAGTTTGAGACTTGTCGTTCGATTGCCGGAATGGAAACCACCTCCACATAGTTGGGAGGGGGAGATTTGTTGGGCTATGGGTCCCTTTCTATGTGATGTTGTGATTGTTTTTGGGGCAAGTAGTATAGCTAATGTCCAAGTGTGAAGTCTTCTCAATTCAGGAAGCTTCCTTTTCTTGACTTTGTGTGTGTATTGTTGTGGAAGCTTTTGGGACAAAAAAGTCTTTGAGATATTATTACACTTGCTGCCAGTAGAGAAGTAAATGAGGGAAGCAATTAGTTGAGAGTAGGAGAGAAAATACACAAAGTCCAAGCTTCGGAAATTAGGCCTCGATCGAAGCTCATCCGTGGTTTGATTTAGCACAAATTTTATCAGCTTGTCTGGGACATCTAGGGCTTTGTTTTCAATAGTCGGATTGTCATTTGATGCTATGGTTCGTGAGATATAGCTTCTGGGCAGAAGCTCCATTTTCTGGTTTAATCTCTCAATTTCTTCCTTAATTGTTTGTTCTTATGATTGTTGTTGTTGGGTAAATTGAGTACCCAACTTTTAGGATTTGGAATTGTGTTTTTGTAACATTCCTTGATTATAATAAGAGCAATTTGGGTGAACTCCTAAAGTCCCATGGTTTTTACTCTTCACATGGAAGAGGTTTTCCACGTAAATAGCGTGTGTCTTTTGCTTGATTGTTTATGCTCGTTCTCTGCCTTAAGTTGCTGCATTTTAAAGTGTTGATATTGCCGGTTGGTTTGTTGATCTTGGAGATATATCATATAGATTAGGTTAAGTGTGACCTTTGAACAAACTAGTAGCTTGTACGTGCTTGTGGTTTGTTTGTTTGATCGATTGACTATTCCGCAAGAGGTTCAACAGGGAGTTTTATGTTGAAAATAAGAAATGTGAGTTGACGATCGATACAATGTGCACCCCATTTGCGTCGGAATTCATTTTCAAATTCAGTGATGAAATGTCATGCCACACCATTTTCCTTTGATTAAACAAACACATTATTCTTATATTTTTGTAGCCTTTGAACACTTATATTTTACAACAATATACAAGTAATTTTTTTTTTAAATCTAAGTTGGCCTTCCTTAAAATAAACATTCAAAATGGAACAGGTTATGCGTCAAAAGAAAATAGTGTATAAAAGTTACCTTCTACACATCTATGACCAGCATGTTTACTACACCTATATCCCGGACAACAACCGATCACTGGAAAACATTTGTCTCCGGTAACAAAACAACCTACTGCCATACCGGCCATGTTTTGCACTGCGAAGGTTTTAAATACAACATTAACACGTTAATGATAAATAATAATTACTACCTCTTTTTCTTAAAGTTTTTTATGTTTGAATAGTGATTATCTCAAGAAGATCAAATCAAGAACTATTTTTAAATATATATAGAGGGAGAAGCATTTATCAAATAATTAAACAATTAAGAAACAATGAAATAATCATCGACTAATTAATTTACCAATAGCTAAAATGAAAAGAATGGTTACTACATTCTTCTGGGATTTGTAGAGAACCAACTTTTCCTCCATTTTCAGTGGTATATTTGAAAGACTATTAAATCACTATTGGTGATTGTTTTAATTTAAAGAAAATATGTCTTATATAGTAAAGGTCTGATCCTATTTATATACAATATTATGTACCTTGATATCATCGCCAAATATAGATATATAATTAGTGTTACAATCTGGAAGCCAACTTCGACAGTACAAAAATTGCATATTTTGAATTTTATTAATTTATTAAAAAAAAATTTTGCATGCCCCGATTTACAGTAATTATACTGTACATCAAGCTTCTCACACATGTGAACAGTAACACAGAGTAGTTTTTTTTTTTAAAAAAAAATTCACCCATATTTTTACAAAAGTAACCCATAATTTCACAAAAAAGTGACTCATATTTTCACAAGTTTTATCCATAATCTCCCCAATTTTTTTTTTTTTTTTTTTATCAAAAGTAACCCATATTTTCATAAAAGTGACTCTTATTACTACAAAAGTGACCCATATTTCACTGTACATCAACATTTTGTAAAATTAAACTTAAATCTCCATTTATTTGAAGCTAAATTTAATACACAAAACTTAAACTTAATACTAAATAGAGTTGGAAATGAAGTTGGCATTCATTACACGAAAAACTTTAAAAGGTCAAACTTATCACTAATTTCACTAAATTGTTATCCTATTTTATTCATTTATTCAGATATTGATGACAATTAGTAGAGATATTGTGTAATCTGACATAACTCAATGAATTAGTATCGTCAATTCAAATTGAAGTCATCATGCATTGTCAAGATTTGGGAATGCTGTTTCCTTGCGTTTGTGTTCACAAATAATTCCCTTCATATATTACACCAAGTGAATTCAATAAATACATACAAATATACAATGCTTGATTAGGCCTTAATTAAGTCAAGCTAAAAACTACGGAGTATTAGCTAATAGCCTAATATGGCCCAAATAATACGTACAAAAATACTCCTAACCTGCATTCTTACATGCATATAGTTCATGAGAAGATTACATCAACAATGTTCATGAAGTTTGACTAATCTCTGTTGGAATAAAGGGGAGAAAAAGAGTTATCGCATTGAGCATCCTCCCGATCGAGCTAGCTGTGCTCAATCGGCTGCAAGAAATAAAAACGGATCTGCTGGAATCCCTACCACCCGATCGGGCGCAAGTGAAAGTCAAGAAACAGACCTTCGCTCACCAGGTCGGGCAAGCCATGCCCAGTCTGGTGCAAGGAGTTTCGAAATACGTCTATTTATTCTTGGATGCTTTCCCGGTCAAGCTAAGCCTTGCCCGGTCGGGCGCAATAGTTTTTGTTGAAATTCAGCGGTTTTCTTCCTAGGATTCTATCTTGATCTTTGTTGATCCTTTGTAATTAACAAACCCCCCCCCATTAAGTAGAAGATTATGGTGATTGAATCATCCTCTTTATTCTTGTTTTAATCACCCTTTTTGATGACTAGAATTATTCTTTTCATCTTACATTCTTGCTTATAAATAGCTTGTTCATTTTTCTAAATTTGAGACATAAAATAAACACATTCTCTTCTTTATTAGGCATAAGTTACTTGGCTCTAACCCTCCACCCAAAAGTGCCTTAGTGGAAGTAGTATGTTAAACTTAGGGAACGTGTCGGCAAAAATAATTGAGCACCTCGGTTACACCGGAATTTCGTTTTCAAGTCAGTGAATTTGCTTCACGACACACCATTCTTGTTCCATTGGTTATAAGATCAACTTTTCGATCTTATCGTTTATTCCTTTCGCGTAGTCTTGAAAACATCTTATGTTACAACAATCTGTGCTTCCCAAAACAATGGCCTTTACGAGAGACTATTAAACTAATTAGATCAATGTCATGAATCTTTATTACAGGAGTTTTTCATGATGCATTATTTGCTCGTTCGAGTTGTATGTTACTCGGACACTCAGGTACTCATGTGTAATACTGGTACGTGTTTAAATGTCCGACTTGGTTAGTTTGTGAAAATTTTCCATGATTTTGAGCTAAAATGATTAATTAATGGATTTTGAAACTTGGAGAGCGGAGATGATGAAGAGCGAAAAATTGTCCCACCGGGCATGCCAATTTTTTTTTTCTGGGCGTTCGACCTAAATTCGGCTAATCCAAATTTGGCGCCTGCCAATTTATAAACCATAAAAATTCAAATCTGGTGACTAAGTGTCCTACCCACAACTAGGGGTGAGCATCGGACGGGTACCCGTACCATTAACACTATCGGATCGGGTACCCAATAACCAATAACACTAAAAATGATATCCATTACCCGAACCAATAAGTACGGGTACCCGAACTTCGGGTACCCGGATTTTCGGTTCGGTTATCGGGTACCCAATATGATATCCAATAATAAAAATTTATACTTTATAATATAGTTATTATGATATCATTCAACACTAATCAACAATAATACCACGTGAGCATGACCAAATTACTAATAATTACTAATCATTTAAATTATGAAGTGATTACGAAGTAAAGTAAGAGTTTAGATTTTGGATAAATAGATTTAAATAGGAAAAAAAAAACGAAAAAATTGCTTATCGGAACGGATCGGGTAACCATTAATTTTAAAATGATACCCAATAACCATACCCGATAACAAATTATGGGATCGGATACCCAAACCATTATGGTTATCGAAACGGGTACCCTAATTTTCGGTTCGGTTACGGTTCAGATTTTCGGGTTTTCGGTTTTTCGGATACTTTTGCTCAACCCTACCCACAACATGTCATGAGCTCGACACTTGAGGTAAAATGAAAAGTCTCTGTAACACAACTTAGTAATATAACTTTTAAATTATTATGAATGATGTATTTAGCACTATCATAGTTTATAATACACTACAAGAAAACAGTTGGATTCCGACGGAATTTTTCCGTCGGAAACATAGCAAAATCCGTCGGAATCACCTCTTCCGACGGAATTCCGTCGGAATAGGTCTGTCGCAGCACCCCTTGTCGGAAATTTGACCTTTTTCGGCGGAAATTCCGTCGGAAGAGGTGATTCCGACGGATCTAAATCTGTCGGCGCCGTTTTGACTTTAATTGAAAGTCCGTCGCAACTTTCCGATGGAAATTTCCGTCGAAGATGGATTGGATTCCGACGGAATTTTCTGTCGGAATACTTCCGACGGAAAATTCCGTCGGAAGAGTCATTAAAAAAAAAAAAAAAAAAACAGCCCCCACTCCACCCTGCCCAGACCACCCCCACCCATTCCCACACCCAGCGCCACCCCCCTTCCCACCCACACCACCACCAGCCCACCCCACTTCCTGCCCCCCTACCCCCTGCCCCCCTGACTACCCACCCACACCACCACCAGCCCACCCCACTTCCTGCCCCCCTACCCCCTGCCCCCCTGACTACCCACCCACACCACCACCAACCCACCCCACCCCACTCCCTGACTCTCCACACCACCACTTCCCCCCTACCCCCCTCCCCCTAAACCGTACCACCAACCCACCTTAACCCACCAGTCCCCCTAACCCGTACCACCAACCCACACCACCCCACAACCACCACCCAAACCCGAAACTACCCCAAAAAACCCGAAACCACCCAGATCTACCACCCAAACCCACGCCATCAAACCCACGAAACCACCAAAAAAAACCCACCACCTCCAAAAATCGCCACCCACCACCAACCCACACACCACAAACGCACACACAACCACTTTACACGCAAAAAATAAAAAAAAATAAAAAAAAAAACAAAGAAAAAAAAATCGCAAATCGAAAAATTAAATAACAAAACGTACCTTATTAATTGAAATGGGGTCGAATTTAACCACGAGAACGGTTTAACAAGGCCAAATTCGGCCATTAAAAGTCTAGATCTAGGCTTTTAATGGTCAAATTTGGCCTAAAAAACCACCACGATCGACATTGGGCATAGTGGTGGTACGGTGGTGTTGGTTGCGGCGAGAAGGAGGGGAAAGAAATTAAATCACCTAGATGTCTTCCACGTTGGTGTGAGAATGAAGGAGGGTGAGAAGGAGGGGAAAGAATTCAGAGAAGAAGGAGGCGAGAAAGAGGAAAGAAGGTGAGGAGAGAGAAGGAGAAGAGATTCAAAGAAAAACTTAGGGGAAGAAGAAGAGAAGAAGAGAGAGAAAGAGAGGAGAAAGAGGCGGAGAAAGAGGGGAAAGTAATAAGGGGGAAACTTAGGGTTTTTTTTATATAAATAATTACTTTTATTCCGACGGGTTTTGATTCCGTCGGAAATATAATTATTCCGACGGAATATTCCGTCGGAAACTTCCGGCGTATTTTAATTCCACCGGAAACGTAATTTTCCGAGGGAATATTCCGTCGGAAACCTTTATATTCCAACGGATTTTAATTCCGTCGGAAATTCCGTAGGAAATTTCCGACGGAATAAAAATCCATCGGAACTTCTGAGGTTTCCGACGGAATTTAGTGTCCGTCAAAAACAGTGCGTCGGAAATCAGCCTATTTCTAGTAGTGATAACTAAGGTGCTTAGAGAGTCACAAGAACGGGTGATGAGAATCGATTTTAGTATCACCAGGAATCGGGAGGGGAGCTCTAATTACTTGAGCTATCCCTAACTAATTAAAAAGTATATATATATATATAAAAAAATATATATATATATATATATATATATATATATATATATAGTTTCATGCAAGTAGAATCTTTTTGCCAATCATAATGAGCACATTGGAGATCTTTACAGCAACGAAGACCGTGCAAGTCATCGCATATTTAGCCTTTCATTGCTCATATATTTATCATCGATCTTTGACTTTCATTTTCTTGCATGGCTTCTGGTTCCCTCACGAATGTTGAAATCATCAGCACTATATTACATCATCAAGTCGTAACTATTATTTGAAATTCAAAGATTATTACCATATAATATCAATTCAATTTCAATGCAAGTATATATTGTTGGAATATTTAGAGTGTTGGAGTGGAGCGTGCTCTACTGTTTGATCGCGCTCGCGCTAGCTAGGTGCGACCCGCGATGAAACCGCGCCAAAACCGCGATGAGTTTTTGGAAATCTGGCAAGTTTTTGGAGGAGCGCTCGCTCCTCCAGGTGGCGCGCCCGCGCCACTATTAGGCGCGGCCCGCACCTAAATTGCGACAAAATCGCGTCAACTTTCTGAAAAATCAGAAAGTTGGGATTCCAGAAGAGGAGCGCCCGCTCCACCTGGGAGCGCCCGCTCCTCCCGGTGGAGCGCCCGCGCCATCTGTTTTTCGCGAATTTTTTGACGGTTAAGTCTTTATTAAAGACTTGATTTCGGGATAGAAAATATACAGAACTTTATTCTCTGATATCCTCCCAAAGAAATTCTCCATAATTTCTCTCAAAAATCTTGCAAACTTTTGTGAGAAATCTTCTTGATTTTAGTCTTCTTTGTGAATTATTCATCATCATTTTGATTCTTAGTGCAAAGAACAATTGGCTGGCTTTTGTATCTTAAAGAGTATTTCCGGATCAAACCCAAGCACCATTTTGGAGGAAATTAAACTCTTTAGGAAAGTATTCATACGCCTAAGTCAGTGTATCAAGGATTGAGACTCAAGTGGTCACCGGTTTTTCTCATGTTCATGTTGGTTGTTAAAGCTTGGAGCAGAGGCAAGTATATTATCTTTCACAACTAGTGTTTTCATTGTAATTTCTGTAATACTTTGGCAATTTGGTGTTTGGTTGAAATACATTGGTTTGTATTTGGATTATTGTATAATTTGATTTTGATTATACAAAGTTAGGTTTTGTTCCCACAATTATTAAGTAGTTCTTGTTCTTGAATTACTGAAAACCTAACAATTTAAAGAGTTTAAAATCTTAGCAAGCATGTCTAGTGTGAAAGAATTAACCACAAACTTTGTTAAACTCAAGAAGTTTGACGGTGTGGAGTTTCGGAGATGGAAGAAGAAGATGTACTTTCTTCTTACATCTTTGAATGTAGCCTATGTCATTAGTACTCCAAGACCTAGTGAACATGAGAATGAATCCTTGGAGAATGTTCGGGAAAGGTCAAAATGGGACAACGATGATTTTATTTGTTGTGGTCATATTTTGAATGGTATGGAGGATGATCTTTTTTATGTTTATCAAAATGTGGAGTCGGCCAAGGAGCTTTGGGAGTCTTTGGAAGGGAAATATATGGCTGAAGATGCATCAAGTAAGAAGTTTTTAGTAAGTAATTTTAATAATTTTAAGTTTGTTGATGGTCGGTCCATAATGGACCAATTTCATGAATTACAACGAATCTATGGGAACTTGAAACAACATGGTATTTCTATGGATGAATTGTTTGTTGTTTCAAGTATAATTGACAAGTTACCTGCTAGTTGGAAAAGTGTTAAGCATGAGCTTAAACACAAGAAAGAGGACATGTCTTTGTCCGAGTTGGCCACCCATCTTCAAGTTGAAGAAGGGATAAGAGCCATGGAAAATGCTAAGGATGGGAATCCTAGCTCATCTACCATTAATTTGGTAGAGGAAGGAAAAACTGATGCTTCCACTAGTGGAAAGAGGAAGAATAATACCTCTTTCACGGGAAAGTCCAAGAAGCAAGCAAACAATAACAAGTTTGCTTGTTGGGAATGCGGTAAAGTTGGTCACCGCAAGAAGGACTGCTTTTCTTACAAGAAAAGGATGGAAAAAGCCAAGGAGGGCCATGCTAGCACTAGCAAGGAACAACCCACCAAAGGTAATCCAATTCATGAGGTTGAATTTAATTCCGGTTTGGATTTAAATGCAACGGATCCTAACATTTTTATGGTGCAGGATGATGACTCATGGTGGATTGATTCGGGGCTTCAAGGCATGTATGCAAGATGAGGCATTGGTTCAAAACCTTTCACAAGGTTGGTGATGGAGAAGATCTCTTTATGGGGAAAAATTCAACCATCAAGGTCCTTGGTAGAGGACAAGTAGAACTAATGTTAGTTCGGGGAATGCAATAATTCTTAGGGATGTGTTGTATGCTCCGGATATTAGTAGGAATCTTGTATCGGGGCCTTCCCTGAATAGTCTTGGCTATAAACTAGTGTTTGAAGCTAATAGGTGTATTATTACTAAAGGAACAAATTTCATAGGTTGTTGTTATTTATGTAATGGATTATTTAAGCTTTCTTTGAAAGACATGTATGGATTTGATGATGTTTGTTTGAATGTTGATGCAAGTGATAATCATGTTGATTTAAGTTTATTTGACTTGTGGCATTCTAGATTAGGACAATGTTAATTATAATAAAATGTTGTTTATGTCCAAACAAGAGTTGATTCCTTGTTGTGATATTTCTCATAATAAGTGTTCTACTTGCATGTTGAACAAGATCACTAGAACTCCATTTAAGAGAGTTGAGAGAAGTTCTAACATTTTAGAACTAATCCATAGTGACTTGTGTGATTTTCATAGTACGCCTTCTTTGGGGAACAAAAGATACATGGTCACATTTATAGATGATTATTCTAGGTTTTGTTACGTGTATCTTTTGCATTCCAAAGATGAAGCTTTAACCAAGTTTGATATTTATAAAAAGGAAGTAGAATTGCAAGTAGATTCATTTATTAAGAGAATAAGAACTAATAAAGGAGGGGAATACTATGATCCAAGTTATTTCCAATCTTTGGGTATAATTCATGAGACTACAGCTGGTTATGCACCACAATCAAATGGTGTAGCTGAAAGGAAAAACAGAACCCTAGAAGAAATGGTTAATTCCATGTTATCTTACTCAGGTTTGAGTGAGGGGTTTTGGGGTGAAGCAATGTTGACAGCATGTCACATTCTTAACCGAGTTCCCACAAAGGGAAAAGAATCTACTCCTTATGAACTTTGGTACAAAAGAAAGCCAAACTTGAAGTATCTCAAGGTTTGGGGTTGTAGGGCAGCCGTAAGAGTGCCCGGCAACAAGAAGAGAAAGCTCGGTGAAAGGGGCTTGGAATGCATTTTTATAGGTTATGCTGAGTTTAGAAAAACCTATAGGTTCTATGTAATAGAAAAAAATGACTGTATTTCCGTTCATTCGGTTATAGAGTCAAGAGATGCTATATTTGTTGAAAATCGATTTTCATCAATGAGTAGACCGAAAGATCTACAAGTTAGTTCCAATGATAGGGAGATAGTAGAGTTGGATGTACAACTTGAACCTCCTCATGAAGAAACATCCAATGAAGAGAATGTTGAACCTCCTCAAGTTAGGAGGAGTACTAGGGATAGGAGACCTAAGAACTATGGTGATGATTTTATAATCTACCTAGTTGAAGGTTCTTGGGATACCCTTAGTTCTACTATTCCATATTGTTTCAATGTGGATAGTGACCCAAAAACTTATAGTGAAGCAATTTCTTCCCAAGATAGTGCATTTTGGAAAAGAGGCTATAAATGATGAGATGGATTCCATCATGGGAAATAACACTTGGGTCTTAGAGGATTTACCTTCCGGTTGCAAACCTCTTGGTTGCAAGTGGATTTTCACTAGAAAAAGGAGACCGGATGGCTCCATAGTGAAATTTAAAGCTAGATTGGTTATCCAAGGCTTTAGGAAAAAGCATGGTGTTGACTATTTTGACACCTATGCATCGGTTGCAAGAATAACCTCGATAAGGTTGTTAATTGCAATGGCTTCGGTATATAATCTAGTAATCCATCAAATGGATGTCAAAACGGCATTCCTTTATGGAGATCTAGAGGAAGAAGTGTACATGAAACAACCCGAAGGGTTTGTTTTGGAAGGACAAGAAGATAAGGTGTGTAAATTGGTTAAGTCCTTGTATAGACTTAAACAAGCACCAAAGCAGTGGCATCGGAAGTTTGATGACACAATTTTGTCCTTAGGATTCAAGGTGAATCAAGCTGATAAGTGTATATATAGCAAATTTGATGACAAAGGTCATGGTGTCATCATTTGTCTATATGTTGATGATATGCTTATCTTTGGTACAAGTCTACAACAAGTAGAATTGACCAAGGAATTCTTATCCTCATCTTTTCAGATGAAGGATTTGGGGGAGGCGGATGTCATATTGGGCATCAAGATAATTCGGGATAATGGAAGACTTATTTTAAGTCAATCTCACTATGTTGAGAAAATGATCAAACGGTTCAATATGTTTGATAAGTGTCCCGTGAACACCCCCATGGAACCAAATGTCAAATTGGTTAAGAATTCGGGGAAAACAATTTCCCAATTGGAATATTCAAGGATAATTGGATCCTTGATGTATGCCATGACTAGTACAAGACCGGATATTGCATTGGCTGTGGGAAAACTAAGTAGATTTACTAGTAACCCGGGTGCACAACATTGGTTTGCAGTTCGAAGGGTCTTGAGGTACCTTAAGGGTACATTAGACTATGGTCTATCTTATAGTGGATTTCCTTCGGTTTTAGAAGGATTTTGGATGCTAGTTGGATCACTTACAAAGAGGATGACTCTTCTATAAGTGGTTGGGTATTTATGTTTGGAGGAGGTGCCATTTCATGGTCTTCCAAGAAACAAACTTGCATCGCTGATTCCACTATGGCAGCAGAGTTTATTGCTCTTGCTTCAGCTAGTAAAGAAGCTGAGTGGTTGAGGAATCTCATGATAGAGTTGCCTTTATTGTCAAAGCCAATGCCACCAGTGGCAATCCATTGTGATTCCAATTCGGCGTTGATAAAGGCTTATAGTCAAGTGTACAATGGTAAGTCTCGGCATATTTCACTAAGGCATAGCCTAGTGAAAGAGTTTATCAATGATGGGGTCATAAGTCTTGACTATGTTCCAACAAAGTTGAATTTGGCGGATTGCTTTACAAAGGCAATGCCAAGACATTCCATCATATTTTCTATGAATGGAATGGGTTTATGTACAAAAACACAAATTTGTGAAACCCAATCTAACGCTTGAAGAAACATCAATTCTTAGATTCAATGTGGTTGAATTTGCATTTTTGATGTTTGTTAGCAATATTTGATGACCCATATTGCTATAATACTTGTGATGTGTTAGGTAGCGTCATTTAAAGTTCTCAAAGATTTAGAGTTGAGAAGCTCTAAATGTAAGTGTCTTGTCACAAGGGCACATTTACGTATATGAGAACCTACCTATATAAGTTCGAAGTTTAGCCGCTTCAAGAAGTCTAGATGGACATATAGACTTCGATGAACTTATGAAAGATACGGACACATGGCTATTTAAAGGTGTCAAGTGATGATTAATTCGATTTGTCTTATGTGTACTTCACCTTCGAATGATTGGATATATCCGTGTGATTCAATCCGTATGGAAATCATAGGATATGATCATCGTTAGGTGTGTTGTACTAGGTGTTAATTCAATCCGAAGGGACATTAACATTGATGCATAAGATGTGGCTAAATGATAGAATTGGAGAATGTTTAAAGGGACACTCTAAATGGGGGAGGATTGTTGGAATATTTAGAGTGTCGGAGTGGAGCGTGTTCTACTGTTTGATTGCGTTCGCGCTAGCTAGGCGCGACCCGCGATGAAACCGCGCTAAAACCGCGATGAGTTTCTGGAAATCTGGCAAGTCTTTGGAGGAGCGCCCACTCCTCCAGGTGGCGCGCCCGCGCCACTATTAGGCGCGACCCGCACCTAAATCGCGACAAAATCGCGTCAACTTTCTGGAAAATCAGAACGTTGGAATTCCAGAAGAGGAGCGCCCGCTCCTATTATAGGAGCGCTCGCTCCACCTTGAGGAGCACCCGCTCCTCCCCGTGGAGCGCCCGCGCCATCTGTTTTTTGCGAATTTTTTGACGGTTAAAACTTTATTAAAGACTTGATTTCGGGATAGAAAATATACAGAACTTTATTCTCTGATATCCTCCCAAAGAAATTCTCCATAATTTCTCTCAAAAATCTTGCAAACTTTTGTGAGAAATCTTCTTGATTTTAGTCTTCTTTGTGAATTATTCATCATCATTTTGATTCTTAGTGCAAAGAACAATTGGCTGGCTTTTGTATCTCAAAGAGTATTTCCGGATCAAACCCAAGCACCATTGTGGAGGAAATTAAACTCTTTAGGAAAGTATTCATACGCCTAAGTCAGTGTATCAAGGATTGAGACTCAAGTGGTCACCGGTTTTTCTCATGTTCATGTTGGTTGTTAAAGCTTGGAGCAGAGGCAAGTATATTATCTTTCACAACTAGTGTTTTCATTGTAATTTCTGTAATACTTTGGAAATTTGGTGTTTGGTTGAAATACATTGGTTTGTATTTGGATTATTGTATAATTTAATTTTGATTATACAAAGTTAGGTTTTGTTCCCACAATTATTAAGTAGTTCTTGTTCTTGAATTACTGAAAACCTAACATATATTAATGGATAAAACCGTTAAGAATAGTAATAGCAATGCAAGTAATTTTGGACGGCTTTGGATGTTTTTACGATGGTTGTTTGAAATATGACTATCATATTATTTTAATGATAAATAATATGATCGGTTCATTTTTTCACATTATAATATGGACATTATTAATCATCTAATATCTACAATGCATACATAATTTTGAAAATTTTAATCCAACATAAAAAAATATTTTTTTTTTGAAAAACTATAATATAAAAATATAATAAATTACATAAATGAAACTAAAAATTTAATAAATTAAAAAATGGTGATAATACTATTCTATTTCGAAATTTAAGTAATACAAAATACTTCCTCCGTTTTATTATTTGCAACAATTACTAAAAGTGGGTGGTTCATATTATTTGCAACAAATAATTTTATTTCCTTTTACAGTAAGTTTAGGAATGGTAAAATTACCATATTACCTTTACAAAAAATTGATTATATACTAACCTACAATCTAACTATGATTAATAAACCCTATAATCTAACATCCTAACGTAGTATAATTTATTGATTGGCGAAAAATATGTCAATCATGAGCTGAGCTCTACATAATCACTTGAACATTATGATAGTCATATTTCAAACGACCACTAATGAAAGTAATTGATGAGGGCAAGATCGAGCATTTGGCACAATGGATCACGAGTCACCCATGTCGTCCCATGTTGACCCTATAAAACCCTAGCACATTGTGTCGAGACTCCAAGAAGCGTCATCTTGTACCATCCTAACTCATTACCATGACTACCAAAAACAAAAATACACAAAAATATTTCAAAAACAAACCTAACGAAGCGAGCAAGATGGTTGAGTTTGCTATTTTTAGCTTCATTGTGACCGTCTTCATCAATCTTGCACCAATTTGAACTTTTTATTTTTATTATTATTATTGTTGATAGTAATGGTACTTGACTGTGACTACTTACTATTTATAGCCCAAACTGAAAGTACTTCTATAACTTGTTTATTACGTATTAATTTTATTCTAATTTGCGTGGCGTCCAAACATATGATGCATGCATAGTGCATGAGAACATTTCCCTACACAACTTCCAAATCTACATTAGTATTGTACGTATTTTGTGTAGTCGTGTAAATGGGCATGTAATGGTTTTTTCTCATTTGAAGTTCAAATTATGATTTACGACCTCATGTTTGTCATTTCTAAAATATAAGGAGTAAAAAAAGAAATATATAAAAGGCTTGAGCTCTCCAGTCAACAATGGATGGGTTCATGGATGCAATCCATATTAATATACCTCGAAACATTGAAATGCTACGGGTCACCATATATAACTAGTAGCATAAGAAAATTGCCTTCAAAATAACCGCCATCTGCCCAGATTAAGAGGACTGTACAAGGATTTATTTTGCACCTAACTTAGCTCTAGCATGACCCTGAGAAATCTGAAACTGTTCAGTGATGCCTAAATGTGCCATCAGAAGCCAGACATGGGTAAGGAACTCTCCCCCTTTTCTAAGCTGTTGAGCATGGTGAGTTCCGCGACAATGGCATGCAGCATAAGCCAAGATCTCTACCCAAACTTGGCTTATAATCTCCCATGCTTGACCCTTCTTGGATAGCAGTTCAGTGGCTAGCCTGCAAGCATCAAACAGCACAGATTTGCTGCGATCCCCTTTAACTTTACCTGGCACATAACAGAAGATGATTTAATATGTAATACTAAGTAGTCTTTATAGCAGAAAAAGATTGTGTACTACAAATTTTAGATTGGAAATTTGGATGGAAAAATTCCCAAGTTTGTGCCCTATAACTAAAATTATCCACCTAAGAAACTCCCAAGTTTGCAACTTTGTCATATAAAAGGATGGAGTCAAGCAAATTGTTATAGTTCAAACAAGGAACAAAGATGCGAACTTGGGAAGTATTAAATATTAATGGCAAAGTGGCAACCTGGCCCCAAGGCTTTTACCTATTGTGCGGGTCCTCCCCAAAACTTGTATAGATCGTGCAACTAAATCCCGCCCTTATTTGATGCAGCACCAGAAAATAATTTTTTCAGATTCTTTACATGTATATATTCTTCATAAACATTTAAATGACACCCATGATTAAGCATTTTAAGCCTTATACACAAACTGAAAAGGCACATTTGTCCTCCATTGATAATTCTCACATGCTCTGTGAAGCTTCATGTTTGTCATTAATGTATACATTTCTTCCAATATCCAATACACATTAACTGATTTGAAAAACAGGAGCTGATCTTTTCACATCAAATAGGGTATTAAAGAAAAAGGAAGAATGTCATTTTGTTTGGAGTGGGGTTAATTTTACAGAGTAAATCAAAAGAATGTTAAGATTAATTATAAACTAAACTTGTATACCATATTAGTCATATGTTTAAGTGATACTGCTGAAGCCTTTAAAGTAAGCATAATGGTATGTTCTTCAAAAAATAAAAACAAATCTCTAGAAATTTGAAAGTCGGGCTTTCCTGTGCATTAAACTAACAGCAAGTATTAGTTCGCAAATAGACAGAGCATTTGATCTATGGAGATAAGTATATAATTCACTTGTTAGAATTGCAAGATGTAATACTAATTAATAAAAAAATAAAAACAATGATATTTTTAAGAGAAAGCAAATGGAGAATTAATGGAAGAATGGCAAAAAAAGGGGAGAAAGATTAGATAGGGGCAGTAGACTCTCTTCTTTCACAAATACTTCCATTTTCCAGTTTTATCACACCCCGACAGGAAATAATCTAACAGTGTATATATAACAACTGTCTACCATATCATAGTTGTATCATACCCCCAACAAGAAATTAATTTCGGTGTCCTTAAATTAGAAAGGACTAGAATGGTGCCATGTCTTCATTCTGGAAAGAAATTGGCTGGGTGTTGGAGAAGATTAATTGCATGGTTTGTCGATTTATACAAGTTTTGGGGTTAGTTTGCTTCACTGAAAGGCTAAGGGGCAACTTGCCCAATTAATAAAAGTCTAATTTGATAAAATTCGAGCTTCACATTAGATGCCACATACATTTACTTCCAATTGATTTAACAGTCAATACTGGTTTCAGAAAATGGAGAAAAAGAAAGTCACCTGGTTGGATTTCAGTATTTACCCGAAGCAACATCCTACATGCTTGGGCTTTATTAGGTTGCTGTCGTTGCTCTTTGAAGAAATCCCTAGCCTCTGCACAAGTATCTCTGAGCCTTATCATCCCAATCCCCATAGGCAACATGAAAGGACGCAATGCCAAAAGATACATCATGTACTCTGACATGTGTTTGCTTTCTGTACGCTCTGAATTTATTTCCTCTCCCAAATTTGTACTACCATCATCTATGTGGTAACACAGATCAGTTGCAATGTGCCACAGAAGAATACTTTGGTCGAATTCTATTTCAGTGGTAGACCAATTCAAGTCGCTACAATCCTTACCATCCAGGACACGCTTGCCTCTAGAGGTGCATAAAGCAGAAAATTGGCTCTTATCACCACTTTTTGAGATCTTCGAAAAATATTCGAAGATCAAATCCTTTAAATCATTAGACACACCGGTATAGGTAAGGTAGTAAAGTTCATCTACCTTGTTTTCAGCCATCAAGAGCTTCAAGAATTGAGGAAATTTGCTTGACTTTTGTTCTCGACAAAAAATTTGTATGCTATACTGGGCAATCGAGTTAGACCATCGTTTCCTAGGCACCTCTTTCCTTGGCACCCTAAAAAGGTGCCTGGAGGAAGAGATGATGCTCTGCTTGTAGTGCTTCTTCACCCAGTGATCTGACCAGTCTGAGAATAGAAGAATGAGGTAAGAACAGATCTCCAATATTATAGCTACCACAAGCAGTAAGTAGGTTATGATTAGGTCAACTTTGTTGTAATGATCTTTTTTTACCCTGTGGATAACGATAAAGGCCACCAACGAAGATAAGGTTGCTAGCAAGGTAAATAGGCGAAAAATGTGCCCCCTTCGATTATAAGCAACAGGTGCCTTGGTGTAGAACACATCATATGCAAATCCAAGCTCAATCTCAATCACCTCAAAGGCTTTTTCATAACCGAGATTGTGGAAGACACGCTGACTCTTATCTCGATCTTGGAAGCTAAGAATGAGGTCTACAAAAAGGCGCTTGAAGGTTCGGAATAGGTCACACGCTTTAAGAACCAAATCTTCATTCTCATTGGAAATGGAAATGGAAGCATGAGTTGGAAGAGGGGTCTCAATAACCTCAATTGCTCTCATGTAGAACCCCTCTGCCTTTTTCAGGGTGAATTCCTCCATAAACTTGGAATAATTCGGTCCCGGCTCAGGCTCCGTCATTTGTGAAAAGCGGAACTGGTCAGTGCTTGCAGATCTTAAGGAATATATTCTCTCTCCAAACTTGACTACACCAGCTAGCAGCATTAGCATAGTCAGGAGAGAGAGAAAGGATTTACCTGGCCAGGCTACAATTAATATGTAAACAACCACAGATAATTGGGTAACCAGCTCAAGCACTCGCCTCTGCCAAAGCTGGTTGTCCTCTAACGAGTAGGCAGTGATTGTATCTGGACCACCCAGATGGAGCAGCAAGAAAGGTGCCCAAAATGATATAAGATCATCATCTATAGGCGCATCTTTGTTTGGGTGTTCTTGGACTCTGTTGAGGATAACCCCAAGTCCAAGTGTTGCCACCCAGTCTGCCAATAAATATGCAGACCAAATTATAAATCTCAGCACAGGCTTCCCATGGCGTTTTCTGACCTTACCCAATGATATCAATGCAATTTGCAAGAAAAGGCTGACAAAAACCAGAAACCTCAACTGCCAGATTTTCCAAAACTTTCTTATTGTTTCTGGAATCAACTCCATCAGGCGCCGCCTTTCCATGGTGACCAACATTCCAGCCATAACTGAGAATTTCGTATCACAAAAGCAATTCCAAAATGTTAGAAAACAATCTCTAAATAACAAGACATAAATTGAATGCAATCAATTAACAAGGAGAAATAAAGCAGTTTAAATCATGCCTGTACGGAGCATGGCTTCAAGCAAGAAACTTATAGATGCTAATCAACCTCAGATATCTGCACAGATAGTCCAGAGAACTGTAATAAACATCAATAACAGTGAGTAATGAGCAGCTGTAGTAGTGTAGTATTGCTAACCTGTAGATACAGCAGCGTTGCAAGCTGCTTGGAAGGACACAATGTGTTGCCAATATGAAAATTTAGAGATGTTACAAATAGTTATTGTTTCGGGTGAAAACAATGGGACCTTGCCGAAGGTCCGCTGAAATGGAGAAGGCTGGATTCGGTCCAAGTTATGTTGGGCCGAAGGTTTCCTGCACAGTAAACACACGTAAACTAGCCTCGGGGGTGTTGCCGAGGAAGGCCCCTCCGATGCTAAAGTCAGTACAATGTGTAAGAAGAGGACACTATGCAAGAGAGTTTGTTGCTTGAGGCTTTTATGGAATATATCAGAATATATGAATGAACATATGAATCTATATATGAATAATCTATGAATGTATCAATATTGATGGCTTTTATACCTCATCATACATGGAGAGGTTGGGCCTTAGCCCAATTGGCTTGCTTTGTGGGCTGACCTTTGACTTTAGCACAATTGGAGAGTTGAACCTTGACCTTGGGCTTTTAATTGGATCATTTAGTGCTTAGGCCCAATTGGACTAAATTGGACCCAAACAACTTGCCCCCCAGACCCGATTTGGAAGGATGACGGGTCGGGTTTGATTTAATTCAGAAAAGGAGGGAAGTAAATGATTTAATTAATCCAAAAATTTGAATTTAAACCGTAATTAATGAGATAACAACGGTTAAGGCGGATGATTGTGGAAGTTGGACGGATAATGGACAGTTTAATCACAAGATCATGTGTTTAACGGTTACTTAGTGGAGTATTTAAGAGAAATTAAAACGCAGACTCCTCGTATCCCATTCCTGGAGATATAAACAGAGGCGCGTCATCTCTCCTCACTTATTCACCAACACAAACCCAGAATTCTCGAGAGAGAAACCAAGAACCCGCATCAAAACTTCGCAAATTCCCCGAGCATTAAGCTTAGAAACTGAGACTTGCCACTACGAACTCGTAAATCGACAACTTTCGCTTCAGATTAAGGTAAATTCCTTTGATTTCAGTTTATTTTTCTTCGAATTCGAACTCCTTCCCCTTTTCTTTCGACTTTTTTCTTCGAAATAATCAATGGCAAGAGGAGTTAGAGGTAGAGCCCGTGCTCCAAGAAGAGCAAGGCCGATTCCCGATCCTAGGAACAGGATTGGGACCTGGAATGGACAAAGGCCAGAGTCTGACCCTGCTGAAGGGATTAGGGCGACTCCCCTTTCCTCGGCTCCTCCTCAGAGAACGGAGGAGCCGAGCGCTTCTGGACGGGATGATGAAGTTCCCGCTGTCCTTTGGGATATCCTCCCCGGGTTTTCAGAATGGGAGAATGCCGAAGTTGCTTCGGCCATGATAAAGAACCGCCCCTACCCATGGTGGGTGGAGAATGCCGATCTATATCGATTTGCCGAGCAAATTGAGTTGCATTACGGCATTTTTGAAGCTGATGGGTATTGGTGCCGAATGCCCTCGGCATCCGATAGAATCCATCGTCCACCCCCGGGGTATGTGGGGGTGTACACAAGACAGCTTCAGTACGGGCTGAGGTTCCCTTTTGACGTATTCGTCCGAGACTTGCTGATCCATTACAACATCTCTCTATGTCAGTTAACTCCCACCAGCATCCGAAGGGTGATGACATACTTATGGGTCTGCAAGTTCTTCAAGTATGTGCCGAACCTGCACTGCTTCAAAAAGCTCCATCGGCTAGTGCCAAATATTCAAAGTGGGCACGGAAGCCATGGTTCTGGGTGGTACCGGATTGAGTCCCGGCCCCAATACCTAACCATGTGGCCAAACGACTCTTCAGACAAGGACTGGAGAGGTCAATGGATTTGGGTTAGGGCACCCACAGATCCGGGCCACCCTTGCGTCTTCAGCGCTCCCCGGTACCTCGCTGAGCCTGATCCCGAAATGGGAAGTCTAGGTCCCCCCGCAGATAACGGGGCGGATCCGAACCTTGATCAGCAACATATCTTCGGCAAGCTGCCGAACCGGGGGGGCAGTGGCCGAATGCAGCATATCCCGGAGACTTGGCTCCCCGATACGCATTACGTTTTCCAAGAGAACATGCTAGCAGCTGTTGGCCTCAGCCGAAAGTTTAAGGATGGTAAGCTTCTTCGGCTGGGGCCGAGGCTTTTTAACTATCTCTTTTTCTTCTCTCGCTTCGCTTTTTTATGCTGTGCCAACCTATCTGAACTAACCTTTCCCCTTTCCTTTTTCAGAGCGGGACGAGACCAACGTTGGCATTAACTACGCTCGTCTTGGTGTCAACCGAGAACGAGTTGTAACTGAACGGGCCTCGTCTATCACTGAGCCGAGGCATAGGGAAGTTCATCTAGACTCTTCCCACTTCCAAATTGAGGCTGTTGCTCTGTATCAGAGGCAGAAGCCTTGGTGGAAGAAGAGAGACCCCTGGTTTCAGCTGCTGGACGAAGAAGCTGAAGCTGCCCGTACAGCCGAAGAGGTTGCACGGGTTCTCGAAGCTTGCGAAGGAGGAGAAGGGTCCTCCAGAGCTGCTGAAGCAGAAGCTGCAGCTAGAGCACCTGAAGAAGACGAGGCTTTGCTGAAGACCTCGGTGAGCTTTCAGACTTAACTTTGTCTTTCTTTTTTCTTTTCTTCTTTTTTTTTTTTTTTACTCACATTCTTCCTACAAGATAGGGTAGACGCTGCTGTGCACGACAAGAAGGTAGCTGAAGAGGAATTAAAGCTTGCTAAGCTGAAGCAAGCAGCAGCTGAAGAGAAGCAGCAGAAGGGTGAGGAGTACGAGAAAAGAGATGCTGAAGCCCTCAAAACCTTCTGCGACGCTATGGAGAAGGAAGTTTTTCCCCCACTGATGGAAGGGGAAAAATTCCTCCAGGAGCATATGGGAGTGGACGTCTCCAAATTCAAGGCTGCTGTTGAGAGTCGTATTCAGGAAGGAGCTGCTGCACAAGCTGAAGTGCAGCAACGTCTAGAAGCTCTTGAAGCCAGCCGAATGGCTGCTGAAGAGCTGCTCCAGGCCAAAGATGTCCAACTCTCAGAGGCTGCTGCTGCTGCCGAAGCTCAGAGAGCTAAACTCCATGAGGCTGAGGATCAACTGATGACCAAAAAAGTTGAAGTGGCCCAAGCTCAGACAAAGGCTTTCCAAGTTCAGCAGGAGCTGAATGAGCTGAAAGGTTCCTCCTCCAAGCTCGCTGATGAGCTGAAGAAATCCAAGGAAGACTTGGAGGAGACCCAGAAGAAGCTTGCTGATGCTGAGGCTCTACTCAAAGTCCGTGTCTATACCCAAGAGGAATATGAGATGGGTTTCAGAAACGGGTTCAGAGTATGCCGAAGAGTCTGCCTTCATGCTGAACCGAAGCTGGACTGGTCTAAATGTGCTGAATGGGTCCAGAATCCCGAAGACCCTCATATGAAGTATGCAACTCCAGTCGAAGCTGAAATTCTTAAGGCTGAGGAAGCCGAAGAGGAAGCTGAGAGAATGGAGTTGGAAGCTGAACAGAGGGAAAGGGAGGCTCGGCAGAGTGCAAAGCCCGCTTCTTCTGCTGCTGGGGCTGAGGCCACCATGGGGCTCAACGCTGATCAGTCTGATCCTCAGGCTGAAGCATAGGAACTCGGGCAGTCGTCTTCAGAATCTTGCGGTTCATCATGCGCTTAACTTTAGACTTGCCGCTTTCTGAATTTTTTGCCTTGTTTTTTGCTTCAGCTTGCCTTGTCGTACAACAGTTTATTTTTTTTTGCTTATGTACGTATTTCGGCAGCTGTTATTTTCCGCTTGTGGGCGGCTGCCGATACAGTTTAATTGAACTTGTAGCTCAATTTCTGAGCATGAATGATTAATCTGATGCTCTTTTCTTCAGTTGCTTTGTTTTTGAATGCTTTACTGTTTCTGTTTCTTCAATTCTGCCGTACATACTTGCACTGAGAGTGCTTCTTGCCCCCCCCCCCATAAATTGAAGTATGACTTCAGCTGAATAAGCAATTTCTTCACTTCTTCAAAATGGGTATCCGAAACACAGGGCCAACTGAAGGCAATGCTTCTGGGATACAAGTCTTACTGAAGATTGACTTCATCTGAAAGTTGGATATCCGAAACACAGGGCCAACTGAAGGCAATGCTTCGGATATTAGCTTTCTGGGATACAAGGCTCAGTTAAGGCAATATCCCAGAATTGTCCATGGACTCATGTCTTTGGAGAACAAGTCTTACTGAAGTTTGACTTCAGCTGAAAGACCAGTGTTCTTTAAAAAGACGCATATCCGAAACACAGGGCCAACTGAAGGCAATGTTTCGAATAATGGCTTTCTGGGATACAAGGCTCAGTTAAGGCAATATCCCAGAATTGTCCATGGACTAATGTCTTTGGAGAACAAGTCTTACTGAAGTTTGACTTCAGCTGAAAGACCAGTGTTCTTTAAAAAGACGAGTTTTGTCAGCAATCTGAAACCCAGTTACCCGAAGGCGAAGGTTTCAGACGAGGCTGATTTAAAAATTTTCAACTGTTGCTGTTATCCTTGATTTTCTGTCTATCTTTGAAAAATGGATACCCGAAACACAGGGCCAACTTAAGGCAATGTTTCGGATAATGGCTCTCTGGGATACAAGGCTCAGTTAAGGCAATATCCCAGAATTGTCCATGGACTCATGTCTTTGGAGAACAAGTCTTACTGAAGTTTGACCTCAGCTGAAAGACCAGTGTTCTTTAAAAAGACGAGTTTTGTCAGCAATCTGAAACCCAGTTACCCGAAGGCGAAGGTTTCAGACGAGGCTGAATAAAAAACCCTTAAAGAGTAGATAGAACAAAGAAAATTTTGAAAGGATAAAAATTTGTAAACATTTGTATAAATGGCGGCTCCAAGGCCTTTCATTAGTTCAAAATGTACTTACAAAGATTGTTCTGCCCCGAAGGGTTTACACATGGTATTTTTTCAGTACATCAGCGTTCCAGTGATTTTTCAACTCAGTTCCATCCAACTGCCGAAGTCGGTATGTCCCTGGCTGAAGCTCATCATAAATTTCATAAGGTCCTTCCCATACAGCTGAGAGTTTCCCATGGGTTCGGCCTTTCTGAACTGCAGCAGCATTCCGAAGGACAAGGTCTCCAATTTTGAGAGGCCTTGCATGGACCCTTCGGTTATAAAATTTGCTGATTCTCTGCTTATAGGCGGCCATTCTATCTCGGGCTGAGTCTCTTACTTCGTCGAGGAAATCGAGAGATTCCCTCATCAGTCGCTCATTCTCAGCCGAGAAGTGGTTCACTCGAAGGCTCTCAGAGCCAATTTCCACTGGAAGGACGGCTTCGGCACCATACACCAATTCAAAAGGTGAGTGGCCCGTTGCCTCTTTTTCAGTTGTCCGAAGGGACCAAAAGGTTCCAGGGAGCTCCTCTAGCCATTTGGACTTTTGATCTTCCACCCTCTTCTTGAGGGCATTTAAGATCTGTTTATTTGCAGCTTCGGCTTGTCCGTTACTTTGCGGGTGGCATACCGCTGAATATGCCAGTCTGATGCCGAACTGATCTGTATACCGCTTCAGCGGTAAGTTATCAAATTGCCTCCCATGATCGAAGACAAATACTCTCGGGATGCCAAAGCGAGTGATGATATTCTGCCAGATAAATTTTCTGACAGTTTGCTCTGTAATGTTCGAGGCTGCTTCGGCCTCGATCCATTTACTGAAGTAGTCGACACCAACTATCAGCCATTTTTTCTGGTACACAGCCTCTGGAAATGGTCCTAGTATATCCAGTCCCCATTGGGCAAACGGGAGTGGATTAAGGATCGGCTGAAGATCCCTTGCTGGCTGATGGATAACTGGAGCGTATTTTTGACATTTTTCGCATTTCCGAACCAGCTCCTTAGCATCTGCGATCATGGTGGGCCAGTAATATCCATCCCTCAATGCCTTGTGGGCTAAGGTTCTTCCCCCAATGTGGTTCCCACAGATGCCGAGGTGAATCTCCCGTAGGATATAATCTGCATCTGTTGGTCCCACGCATTTCAGCAATGGGGCTGAGAAGGACTTTTTCAGAAGTTCCCCCCTGAAGACAATGAACCTAGAGCTGGTTCTCTTCATCTTGGAGGCCAAAGCTTTATCTTCAGGAGTTTCTCCCCGAAGCTTGAAAGCTAGGATGGGGTCCATCCAACTAGGCTCTGGGTCAGCGCAACACACTTCAGGTGCTTCGTCGACACTTCTCTCTCGACGCACTTCTACATATACAGATCTGTTCAGCTCGGTAAAAGATGAACTAGCAAGTTTGGAGAGTGCATCGGCTTGAGTATTCTGACCCCTTGGGATCAGCTGAACCTCAAAAGTTTTCAGCTCTGCAATGACTGATTTGATCTTGGCAAGATAAGCTATCATGGAGGGCCCTTTGGCCTCGTAGCTGCCACTGATCTGATATGCAACTAGCTGAGAGTCTGTTTTTAAGCAGACATGATCGACTTCCAGGGAGATGCACAATTTTAGGTCGGCGATTGCTGCCTCATACTCGGCTTCATTGTTCGAGGCCTTAGAAGAAAACTTTAGTGCATACTCAAAGGATTTGCCTTCGGGAGAAGTTATCACTACTCCTGCCCCCGAACCGTTTTCGGTGGAAGATCCATCCGTAAACACGGTCCAGACTTTCTTTTCACTGTCTAGCGCTTCTTGGTATGAGCATTCGGCCAAGAAATCCGCTAGAGCTTGAGCCTTAATGGCAGCCCTCGGACGGTAGCTGATGCTGAATTCGGTGAGCTCAAAAGCCCACTTGGCTAGCCTACCAGATTTTTCAACCTTGTCGAGAACTTTTTCCAACGGCTGATCAGTTAAGACCACTATCTGATGGCAATCAAAATAGGGCCTCAGCTTCCGAGCAGCTACTACTACCGCGAAAGCAACTTTCTCGAGTAGAGGATAGCGAGTCTCGGCATCCTTCAGTGTATGACTGACGAAGTAGATCGGTTGCTGACTCTTACTCTCTTCCTTCAGCAATACTGCGCTGATGGTGGCTGGGCTAACGACCACATATAGGTACAAAGTTTCTCCTTCAGTTGGGCTAGCCAGCGTTGGGAGTTGAGCCAGATGCTCCCGAAGCTGTTTAAAGGCGTCTTTTTGCTCTTCCTCCCAAACGAGCTCTTTTGTTTTCGGGTGTTTCAGGGCTTTGAAGAAAGGTAACCCCTTATCCGAAGCTCTGGAAATGAACCTCGAGAGGGCTGCCATTCTTCCGGTGAGCCGCTGAACATCCCGCTTCGTTTTCGGCTCAGGAAGGTCGAGCGCCGCTTTGACTTTAGAGGGATTGGCATCAATCCCCCTTTTGCTGACCATGAACCCAAGGAATTTCCCTGACTTCACGCCGAAGACACACTTCTTTGGATTCAGCTTCATTTGATGCTTTCTCAAGGTGGCGAAAGTTTCAGCCAGGTCCTTTACATGGTCCTCTAGTTTTTTGCTTTTGACGATCGAATCGTCAACATAGACTTCCATGTTTCGGCCCTTTTGATCGGCGAAAACTTGATCCACCAGCCTTTGATAGGTTGCCCCCGCATTTTTCAATCCGAAGGGCATCATTTTGTAATTGTACACCCCAGCGTTCGTGACGAATGCTGTCTTTGCTCGATCGTCGGGGTGCATAACGATCTGATGATACCCCGAGAATGCGTCCATGAAACTAAGAAAGGCATGGCCACTTGTCGAATCGACTAGCTGATCGATCCTCGACAAGGGATAGAAATCCTTTGGACAAGCCTTATTTAGGTCCGTGAAGTCAACGCACATCCTCCAGGTACCATTGGGCTTCTGAACCATCACCACATTTGCCAGCCATTCTGGATATTGGCAAGGTTCGATGAATCCTGGCTCCAATAATTTTTTGACCTCGGCTGCGATGTCTCGGTTCTTATTGGCGGAGTAATTCCGCTTCTTTTGCTTAACTGGTCGACACGTCGGGTCAACATTAAGCTTATGGGAGATGAGGTCTGAACTTATCCCGGGCATATCAGCTGCCGAGAAAGCAAACACATCTCTGTTGTCCCGAAGGAGCTGAATAAGTTCACAACGGGTGTTCGGATCAAGGTCCATCCCGATTGCTACACATTTCTCACCGTCTCCTTCGGCCAACTCAACTGTTTCAGTCTGTTGGTCCATGTCCATTGCCGATGGACTGGACTCTTCAGAATCTGGCCTGCTGCCAATGTCAGCAGGTGTCCCCGTCTTTTTGTTCTTCGGCTGGCTCTCTGAGTCTTGCGGCTCAGCTGAAGAGCTAGCCTTTTCCCTTTCGGGCCCTTTTTCTCTGGGCACAAATCCTTGGGCCGAAGCACTTAGGCCTTTTGGATTTTTTGTGCTTGGCTCTCTTTCTTTTTCTTTCTCCTCCTCATCCTTGTCGTCATCTGGGCGACTACTGGATGGCTTGAGGTAGTTGCACCTTCGGGCGTCCTTTTGGTTGCCCTGTATCCTTTCGGGGAAGCCGGCGTCTGAGACGTAAATCATCAGCTGATGATAAGTTGAGACGACCCCTTGGATCTCGTGAATTATGGGTCTCCCCAAAATCACGTTGTACACTAAAGGAGCGTCGATGACCAAAAATTCAATCATGACGTTCCGGGCTGCCTCATCGCAACCGATGGTGACAGGAAGTGTCACCTTCCCATCTGGATAAGTTGAAGCCCCATTGAACCCGGATACCGGGTAGGGTACCGGCGTAAGGTGCTTGGGCTTCAGCTTAATTTGATTGTAGGCCTTTCGGAACAGAATGTTTGCTCCACTGCCACCGTCAACAAGGACCTTACTGACGTCGTGGTTGGCCACCGTGGCGATGATCACCAACGGATCCTCGTGAGGGAACGTAATCCCCCGGAAGTCGGCGGCTGTGAACGTCATGTTCGGCACCGGCGACTGGGGAGATTGAATGTCAGCGTTGTTCACCTGGTGAGTCAAAGCTCTAAGGTGGCGCTTGTGCTCCCTCCGAGAGTATATTCCTCCCGAGATAACATTGATCGGAGGGAATTTCCCCTCCGGCTTTTTACTGTTTTTCCGGGGGAAGTCGAGGTCCTTCCGAAGGTCCTTTGCTGACCTCTCGGATTCTTTTTTCTCGCGGTGATCCGCGATGTATTTTTTCAAGTATCCCTTCCGGACCATGTCCTCTATCTGGTCCTTCAGTTGGATACACTCCTCAGTGTTGTGTCCCGAAGACTCGTGGAACTCGCACCACTGATTTTTATTTTTTCGCTGATACCACTCTGGGAGTGGTCTCGGCTTTCGGTAACTCTGCTCCTCCTTCGTCACGCTGTAAATTTTGGCGCGTGGAAGAGAGAGCGGAGTGTAGGACTCGTATCTGCCTGTGTATGAGGCAGATCTTTCCTTCTTTGGGTCGATGGCCAAAGATTGCTCCGGGGCCTTTGACTTTCCCTTTGCCTTATGGCCTTGGCCTTCAGACAAGGGTATTTGTCTCTGTTTCCCTCCCCCGAATTGAGGTTGGGTTTTCGCTTTGTTCCATTCTTCGGCTCGGATGAACTTATCCGAAGCATTAAGAGCTTCCTCCAAGGTCTGCGGGGTATGCATGACCATGAAGTCTAGGAACTTTCCGGGCTGAAGGCCATTCTGCATTGCGAAAACGGCTAGCCCCTGGTCCAGCTGGGAGACGCTTGATGACTCGTTACTGAAACGGGTCAGGTAGTCTCGGAGGCTTTCGGTTTCCCCCTGTTGCAGACTCATGAGCTCTGCGGTAGTCTTCTCTCGGCGGTTTGCCGTGGAAAACTTGCTCCTGAACTTGGAGGACAGATCATCCCACCCTGTTACGGAGCCTTGCCTTACTCCCTTGGAGATCCACGCTTGCGCGACCCCCTTGAGAGTGGTTGGGAAATATTTGCACCAAGTCGCCTCGGATCTGGGGCAAAGATGCATATGAGTCTCATACGAGGCCACGTGATCCTTCGGATCCGTGGTCCCGTCATATGTGATGTGCGACGGTATTTTAACCGTGGGTACGCGCTCTTCCAGTATCCATTGCTCGAATGGTGAACTGGCGGGTAGCATAACGGCCTTGCCCTTGTTCCTGGCCGAAGGGACCGCGCTCCGCCCTCTTAGAGAGGTAGGAGTGGTTTTCGTCCCTGGCTGGGAAGTCTGGGCCTCGGCTGCAGGGAACGAGAGGCGACTGCGCACGCTCGGTTCCTTGCCGCCGAGTCGGTCAAGGACGCTTCTGCGAACAGTCTCAGGTTCTCGGTGAGTAGATTCTGGCCGAGAAGCTGAGCTGCTGCTCTTATGCGCTTTTGGTCTTGAGGATGAGGATCCTTTTAAAAATTGAGGGTTCTTTTTCCTCTGTTTTTCATTTTTCCAGGAATCCTCCTCCCACTCTTCCAGTTCCCGGAAGGAAGGAAGCTTCCCACCATCATGGTCTAACTTCCTCCGCTGATGCCGGGTATGCGGAGGAGTTCGATCACGAGGTGGTGGCATATTTTGTGCCCTCATCGCCTCCATGAGTACTGCCAGCGCTCTTGCCACCTCTTCCGAGCTGGGCCCCGTCAAAGGGGTCCTCGGCCGAGTGTGGGAATGAGGGCGCGCAGCCGATGGTTAGCTTTGGGACACTGAATGTGTCCTATGATCGGACTCACCCCTGCTAGACCGAGAGTGACCCGGCCTATAATGAGAGTCATGAATTACGGGAGATAGGGAATCCTCCTTGTATGATCCTCCCCCGAGCCGGCACCCTTGGGAGAGTTCCGGTCCGGCGAGGGTGATGGTGTAGGGGTTTTAGGCTTTTCGCCCGCTCCTTGACGGAGGCTTTTGCTCTTGCGGTTCTTAGCCATTGCTGCTAAGATAATTGCAAGATGATCTTGGTTAGGAATTTGGCTTAAAGATTTTTGAAAGTCTTCCCCACAGACGGCGCCAAATTGTTTCGGGTGAAAACAATGGGACCTTGCCGAAGGTCCGCTGAAATGGAGAAGGCTGGATTCGGTCCAAGTTATGTTGGGCCGAAGGTTTCCTGCACAGTAAACACACGTAAACTAGCCTCGGGGGTGTTGCTGAGGAAGGCCCCTCCGATGCTAAAGTCAGTACAATGTGTAAGAAGAGGACACTATGCAAGAGAGTTTGTTGCTTGAGGCTTTTATGGAATATATCAGAATATATGAATGAACATATGAATCTATATATGAATAATCTATGAATGTATCAATATTGATGGCTTTTATACCTCATCATACATGGAGAGGTTGGGCCTTAGCCCAATTGGCTTGCTTTGTGGGCTGACCTTTGACTTTAGCACAATTGGAGAGTTGAACCTTGACCTTGGACTTTTAATTGGATCATTTAGTGCTTAGGCCCAATTGGACTAAATTGGACCCAAACAGTTATGAAGGACATGATAAAATTTTCCAACAAAGTTGCATACATCAGTTTCCGTCAACTTTTTGTTCAAGTCAACTTCTATTTTATCTGAAGAGGAGTTTAGGCAGCTTCTGGCATGATACTGTGCAGTAAAATATTAGAAATGTAAACCTATAAACTATAAGAGAAATAAGGATGACTAATTAGTACTGTAACAAGTGTTATATTGGCTTATTTCATAGTCTGCATCAGTCCGATTTTAAATGTCCATATTTGAATAAATCACAATGAAATCACCATAAAAATATTACATAATTTTCACAACACTTTATCCACATTGCCTCTTGAAAAAAAGTTCAGCACAATTGAAATAGGAACCATGGACAGCAAAAAAAATGATTAATGTAAACCATAATCACATGCATCAAGTATACTTTTGTTATATATACTCTTCATTTCATTTTGCGTCAATGCAAGTATCAGATCCTCAACACTCGAACATGGATAAGATACTTTGACCCTTCATTTTAAACCCTTCATTAGAGCACACTCATGTCAAACACTTGAACACGCCTATCTAGAGCACAATTGCCTGGAAACACGAGTATGCCTCTAGAAACTTGGCACTTTTCTCCAATCCTTTACTGATATCCAACGTTAAAACTCAACCAAAGGCCACCTTGTGGGACTTGGTCTATGGTCTTTTTCCCCGTGGGGTTTGGGGGTCGCAGAAATATAACCTCACATGAGGGAGAGACTAAAGAGGTCCCCCCAGCTATAAAGAGGAGAAAGGTTGATTGGAATATTTTTGGACTTTGGCAGTGTGTGAAGAGTAAGGGTCCCAAATAGGTAGAAGACTTGGGTCAACTTCGTTAATGCACAACACAATGATGTCAAATTTTTAATACTCATAAGTGCGCTTGTAGACAATCAAACCAAACCTATTTTAAAGAACCAATTCAAATTCAAAAGGAATTTGGGGGAGGAAACAAAACAACATTACCTAAACTCAAGTAAAAACAAAATTTACCAAGTTTATTAACCGATAAGGCAAATTGACTATTGACCTAAATTTAATCTCGTGTTTTTAATATCAATAAATTTATCACTCACTTTGTAACCAACTAAATTATTTACATTGTATGTAGCACACATATCGAAGGGTAAATATTGTATTGGTATACCTTGCCCCTTGTATTATTTTGATAGGTAACATTTTACCCCTTGCCCAACAAATTAATAAAACAAATGCAAAACAATAATGAAACAACATAAATTTGTAAAGACTAGAACTTCATTAGATAATAATCATATAAATGTTAAATATTTACTTGTTAACAAAACCAATGAAAAGAGAAATAGAGGATAGATTCTTCATCTAACAAGGGAAGGACCTCAAATAGTTTTCCATTAGGAGAGGGATGTGGAATGGCCTTAACCACCACTTTGCTTGGTCATCTTAGTTTGGCCAACTACGCCAAAGATGGGCAGCTAGCTTAAGAGAGTTATTTGTATATGATAGCCTCAGCCATCAGCTTTAAGCTTTTTGTTGAGTATGAAGGAAAAATAAACCGTTGGCTTAGTCAAAAACCAGAATAGATAGGACCCATAATTTACTTGAACCTCTAAAACCAAACACACATTCTTCAAAATATCACAGCTAATCAAATGCAGATCCTTTCGCAAATGACAAGTTCAATATTTGACAAGTAATAGTAGAGCAGCTGAGCAGTATTAGCCAACCATCTTTTGCCCCTTCAACCAGGCTGTCTTACTGTTCTCACCCCCAAGCCCCTCCTTGATGTGCTCTGCGTTGATTTTGACAGAAGCAGCATCTTTCCCTTCCATTGGAACACTTCGGTGATCGGTATCCACAAATTTGCAGTAGCCTTAGCTTCTGTTTGGGAAAATCATAAAAAATTCCTTGTGCCCTTTGATTTTTCACCTAGTGCTTTAGCCAATCAACAACCAACCACGGCTAGAGATGGCCGAAAAAGTTACTTCTTTAGCCGTTAGAAAACGTTGTTGAACAGCTAGAGCAAGTACCATCAATAGTTAAAGAGACACAAAAATTAAAATCTCTCAGAAGTGTCAAAATAAAGCTTAGTACTATTAGCACTTCACTCGAAAAGATTCATAGCCAAGAGTATGAACCAGATGTAGCTTACGAGACACAGGAAGTGGTTGATTTCATTGTTGTGGATAATCAGAAGAGTAAGCTGGGAAGGTTGATCTCAAGAGAAAAGGTAACCAAACATCAAGTTGATAAGATAGAGAACATAGAGAACAAGATTGGCAGCATCGATTCCTTCAAGGATGATGCCGGATCAAACAAGGAGTCTCATCATAGCCACCGTTCAATCAGCTTCAAGAAAGATGAGGTAGTAGGATTCGGAGATGCCCAGGAGACTTTGGTGAGAAAGCTTATTGGTGATGCCAAAACACAGCTTGATGAGGTACTTTTGATCCATGGAAAGGCAGGCTCTGGCAAAACAACTTTGGCCAAGATGATCTGCAATGATGGTCGTATCAAAGAACATTTTGGCGACCCAAAGTGGATGTCCTTTCCACAAGAACTCCCACTTGAAGAATGGTTATTTAGAAACTTGAAATCCACCGGCTCAACAAGTAACCAAATTGATTGCCTTTCCAAGGATGAGTTGAAGAACAGATTTTGGGAAAGTTTAAAAGGCAAGAGGTACCTCGTAGTCATTGACAGAGTTGAAAATGATGATGAATTGGATGGGCTTATGTCCTTATTTCCAAACGAGTCAAATGGCAGTCGAATATTGATAACCAGTCGAGTGCCACAAGCAGATTTATATGTACAGCAAAGAATTTCATTTTCATATGAAGTCAAACCACTAGATGAAAACCAGAGCTGGCAGCTCTTATCAAGGAAAGTACTTGAAGGGGAAACTCATTCAGACCTAGAGGACCTCGGTAAAAAATTGGCAGAGAAGTGTAAGGGTTCACCCCGGAAAATTGTGGCCTTGGCAAGAATCTTGAACGATGCAGAAAAAACAGCAGAGATGTGGTCAAAAATTGAAGAAGGCTATGCTGACATTTCTAATTATTATGATCTCCTTAAAGATTGCAAAGACCTAAAGTTATTATACTTTGGTCTTTTTCCGGAAGATGTTAGTATATCTGCAAAGCAAATGAACCAAATGTGGATGGAAGAAGGGCTACTGAAGAAAAAGGGCAGCAAAGAAGCAGAAGAAATTGGAGAGGAATACTTGAAGAAACTCATTGACCAATCCGTCATCCAAATAGACACAAGAAGGGCTGATGAAAGTGTGAAAACATTCCGTGCATCCAGTCACATCTCCCATTTTTTAATAACTGACGGTGCAGCTGCAGAGTTTTTCGAGGTTCACATGAATAACAATCTCAAGCCTAATACAGATATAAGAAGGAAGGTGATTCATAGTGAATCAGTCACAGATGTCCTGAAAACCTTTGGGAACTGCTCTGCTAAGTCTCTTCATTGCTTTGGCAAGAATAGTCATGATACCCCTATCTGCTCAGAACGCTTTTGGGAAACTCTACTCAACAATTTTCCCCAACTCAGGGTATTAAATTTGGGTTTTCTAGAGTTAAATAAGGTGCCTAAAGAGCTAGGCAAACTGAAACATTTAAGGTACTTAAGGTTGAGGGTTCCAAATGCCAAACACCTGCCATCTTTTATTGTCAACCTTCAACAATTGGAGACATTAGACATGAGAGAATCTTGTTGTCCCATTAAGTTACCACATGGAATATGGAAGATGCAGTTTCTCAGACATCTTTACCTTGGGGCCTTTACTTATCTACCAAAAACTAGTGGTAGTGCCCTTTCAAATCTACAGACTATCTCTGGTGTATATTCAGACAAGAATCTGAAGTGGCTAATGGTCAGGGCCAAGTTCCCTAATGTTAGAAAATTGAGAATATGCAGTTTCGACTCAGATCTCACATGTAATTTTCTAAATAGCCTTGACCATTTATACCATCTTCAATCTCTAAGGGTAGAAAAAAGCACAAAACTTCCACCAGACCAAAATGCATTCCCCTTGAGCCTTACCAAGCTAACCCTCTTGGAGACTAAACTACAGACAGAATGTTTCAAGACACTAGAGAAACTACCTAATCTAAGGATCCTTAAATTACTTGAAAACGCAATTATTGGAGAAGAAATTGCGTGCAGTGATGGAGGATTCCTGCAGCTTGAAGTTTTGTACGTAGAAAAAGTGATTGTGAAGAACTGGAGAATGAGTAAGGAGGGGATGCAATGTCTTAAGTGTCTCTTCATCAAAGAATGCAATGGTGATATTTTGGCCACAGATCCAGCTAACCTGAAGGCAAAATTAATCAAGGAGAATGGAACCGCATGACAGGAATTCGCAGAGGCTGCAACAATTCTCAGGGAAGGATGAAGTTCTGCACTCGTCTTCGACTAATGGCCAAAAGAGCAAGGAAAAGTTTTACACATCTGTGTGTTCAAATGTAATACTTAATTATTAAAATTGTTATGTAAACAGTCTGTACTATTTGCGAATGCTTATCCAAAACGTTTTATTGTTGCTTTCTACATGCACCCTCAAACCCCCTCCCCCTCCATACAAGAAAAGAAGCATGTCTTCAGAGGTAGTTATTATGTTTGGCAGTAACATGGGTTTCAGTCTACCAAACTTACAAGAATGCAACCGACAGAATAGAACGATAAGTTATTGTCTATACATGATTACATGGTACATAAGGAGCATCGCAGATTGAAAAATTAGGAAATTAGCAGAAACTGGTAGAGGCCCAAGAGCGACGGTCACAAATATATTGAATAAACTATTTCTAGTTTGTCTAGGAAAAATAATACCCCCTTCATCCCAAGTGAGTCCATAACTTTGCTCATATCATTTAACTAATACACAATGTAAAATAATATGTCGATTTGCTACAATAATACTCCGTATAATTGTAGCATAATCAAATACGAAGGAAAATAAAATATTCGTAGTAGTTATAGTCAAAGCAGTGCCTAGGAGACCATGCAAATTTAAATATAGCTGTTGAGTCCCTTAGGTTTTGATTGATAGTTTTGAATGATGACAAACAGCTAAGGGAAACAGGTCTTTGAAAGTGTTCAATACAGTTGGGGGAACCAACTATAATAGAACACTGTTTTCCTAGATAAGTTATTGATTATATGAGTTATCTATTGAACTAACTTATCTATATACAGGAAACAGTTAGATGATAAATGTGTTATGTACTGGTGGGGAACCAGTATGAACCGTTTCCTTGACTGATATGCGGAAAAGCAGTCACATACTCTTTATTGTGCATTAACCATGTTACATGTGCAGTAGTTGAGTTGATTCCATGACTTGGAGCATAGAAGCCTTTCGAAGATATTTCGAAGAAAGATTGTTTGCTCATAATAGAAGTATTCAAGGAAGATTCAAGTCTTGAAGATTACATGAAGAAAAGACGATTTATGCTTTAATATGTTATCTAGGTTTTCATGTAATATGCTCCGTAGTATGCTTGCATGTTTGGGTTATATAAGTGCTTAAAAGTATATTGAAGTATGATATGAAATCTGGTACAAAGTTGGAACAGGTTTCATAACATGTTTCAATTCAGGGAACCAGGTCGGGGAACCAGGTTCACTGTACGAAATATTCGAGCTGCCGTTTTGGAAAAAGATTTTACAAAAAGATTTTTTCGAAAAGATTATTTTTGAAAATATTTTGTGCAGCTGGAAATAAGATGAAATATTCTTGGTTACCTAAAAACTAGGAGTATTTATCTTAATTGATTCTATCTTTGTGATTAAATCAAATAAGATAAATACTTTCCTAAAATTACAATATATCTTATTCTCTAAGATTGTGTGATTTAAGGAAACTAGGTTTTAGGAATCTAAGCTTATATAAACTCATCTTATTTCACATATTTCGAGTGCCTCTCTAGAAATTAAAAGAGAAATTATTTGAGAGCATATACTTAAGCACTAATCCCATTCATCAAGTTATATACAAGAGCATTCTAGTACTTAAACAATTTTCTCTTAATTAGCTTCGTAGAAGTGAGATCAAAGGAGAGTTCTTGATTCTTGTATTGAGTCTTTAACAAAGGGGTTAAAGGCTGGGTGAGTGTTTGTGAGTTCAAACACATTGGGCTTACGAGTGTAAGTCGAGAGCACACTCGGAGTAGAGTGTGGGGTTTGCTGGTTCCCGGAGTAGGGAAACAGCAGAGTGTTCTTTGTCTTTGTTTTTCGGAGTAGATTAATAAAGAACTTAGGATAGGAGGACGTAGGCCTGAGTTGGCTGAACCTCGTTAAATTTGTTGTCTTCTTTATTGCTTATTTATATTCCGCTGCGTACGGGAACCAGCACAACTGGTTCCTCACACATAATCCGAAAAGAAGCAAAATTAGCCAACGATTACTTAACACTCAATTCACCCCCCCCCCCCTCTTGAGTGCCCATTGAACCTTCAATTGGTATCAGAGCCTAAGCTTCTCGAAAGAGTAACATCTAGAGGAGTTAAGAATGAGTACTCAAGAATTAAGTGCAATCGGTTATGACAACAAGTCACCCAAGTTTAATGGAAATAATTATGCTTGGTGGAAGAACAGGATCCAGAATGTTATCATGGGTATTGATTATGAATGCTGGCTCGTAGTTAAAAATGGTCCTAATATCATTCTCAAGACAGATGTTGAGGGGAACCAGGTTCCCAAGAAAGATAGCGAATTGGTCACTGCTGATTACAAGTTGCTGGAGAAGAATGCTAAGGCAATGTCAATACTACAACAAGAAATAGGTGAGACCGAAATAAATCGTATATCTGGCTGCAGTAGTGCTAAGGAGATATGGGACACCCTTGAACTTGCGTTTGAGGGAACCAGTGAGGTAAAACGGTCTAAAATTGATTTAATCATGTCTAAATATGAATTGTTTACCATGAATAAAAATGAAAAAATCAATGATTGCTTTCGTAGGTTTATGACTATTGTAAATGATCTTAGATCTCTTGGTAAAAATTTATCTGACGAGGATCTTGTGAGAAAATTATTGCGTAGTTTAACAGATGCATGGACAGCCAAGGTAACAGCAGTATACGAAGCAAAGGATCTGTCTACCTTGTCTCTGGAACAGCTGATTGGTTCCCTTATGACTCATGAGATGCTGATTGACTCTAAGTCTCAGAAGGAACCAGCCATAGGCATGGCGTTGAAGGGAACAGTAGAGGAAGAAGAAGATGAGATTAGCATGATTGCTAAAAGATTTGAGAGATCTCTTCGAGATCAAAGGAAGAACTTCAAAGGTAAGAATTTTAAAAACTATAAAAAATCTAACTCTAATTCTTCTTCTACAGGATGTTTCAAGTGTGGAGAAAAAGGACATCTTATTCGAGATTGTCCTAAGTGGAATGACAAACAGTCTAAATCCGGAGATAAACAAGCATACAAGAATGCCATGATAGCTTCCATGTGGGGAGACTCTGACTCAGGGTCAGATGAAGAAGAAGGATCACCCAACTCAGATGTTTGCCTAACTGCCTTTACAAACATCAAGGAAAACAGCACTGGTCCAGGAACCAGAGGGGGAACCAGTACATTCAACAAATGCTTTATGGCAAAGAAGGATGTACTACATGAACGCAAGGTAAGCTTAGAGCAAATTAGAGAAGATATGCATGAATATGATAGAGAAAATATGCTTGCTTGTATTGATTCCTTACTAGATGAATGCTATAAACTAAGTGAAACATACATAACTTGCAAAAGAGAATTAAAAGAAAAACGTGGTGAATGTAATATTGCTATTGCTAGTTGTGATCATCTAGAAGGAGTCTGTTATGAACTAAAAAATCAAGTAGCAGAACTAGAGGTTGAATTGGACAAGTGTAAAGTGGAACTAGAAAAGGAAAGATCGTTTGAACCAATTGATGGTGAAGAGGATCTGACCTCCTGGTTCCCTAGAGACTTATCAACCACTAGTGATACTCTTGATTTTTCAGTAGCTATAAGTAAAGCAAATTCGTGTACTAGAACTTCCTTGTTGAAGGCCTTTGAAACATTGGTTTACAACCTGGAAAACTCTCACAAGGAAATTGCTTCACTTAAAGCTGCACAGTTCACTGTTTCCCCTACAGGTACCAGTGTAGATGTCAGTAATACGATTGATAAGTATGAAAGTAATATTTGTGATTTACATGCGGAAATCAATCAACTGAAAAAGGACAAGCAACCAGTGGTTGTTGACATGTCTATTGACTCTATGGTTTCAAAGCTTAATCTACAATTCGAAGCTTTAAAAAGTAACTTTGATTTTCTTAAAGAGAAAAACGAATTGTTAACTAAAACACTTGAAACCAGAGAAAAAGAACTTAATGATAGTCATAGACATGTGGACAAATTATTGAATGCTCAAGAATCCTTAAATTACCTGACTTCATCAAGAGGAAACAGAGGAAAAGTTGGTCTTGGTTATACCTAGACAGAGAACCAGGACTAACTGGTCTCCCAGAGAAACCACCTGGATCAAAGAATATCAACGAGGCAAGTATGTCATGACTAAAGAGATGCATGTGTGTTTTCATTGTGGTAAAAATGGACATAAGATACATGAATGTCCAGCTAAGAAAATTAGTGCTAATAAGAACAGCAAGGGTGTAAAATATGTGTGGAGAAGAAAGGATCAACAAGATGTTAATGTTGTTGAAAAGGGACCCAAGTATGTTTGGGTTCCTAAAACTAATGTTTGATTTGCTCTTGCAGGCTAGAGTGAAGGGAGACACCTATTGGTATTTGGACAGTGGTTGCTCAAGACACATGTCCGGGGATAAAGATCAATTCCTTTCACTAGTGGCCTTTGATGGAGGAAGTGTCACCTTTGGGGATAACAGCAAGGGAACCATCACTGGTTTAGGTAAGGTTGGTAAGACACTTTCTAACGCAATAGATGATGTTTATTATGTTGAAGGCTTGCAACATAATCTCTTGAGTATTTCTCAATTATGTGACAAAGGTAATATAGTTGAGTTTCAAGCCAACCTATGTCACATAGTTAACTCACAAACAGGAGAACTTGTATGTGAGGGAACCAGGAAGCATGATGTTTACATCACCTTCTTAGATAAAATCCCTCAAGACAAGTCCATCTGTTTGAGAGCTGTTTCTGACAATAATCAATGGATTTGGCATAAGAGGTTTGGACATGCTAGCCTAACACTTCTAAACAAACTTAAAACACGTGACTTAGTTGTAGGCCTTCCTAACATTAAGTATGAAGCTGATAAAGTTTGTTCTGAATGTGTAAGGGGGAAACAGGTCAAAATTTCTTTTAAGTCTAAAACTGTTTTGAGTACCAGCAGACCCTTCGAACTTGTACACATTGATTTGTGTGGTCCCATGAGAGTACAAAGTCGAAGAGGTCATAGATATGTCTGTGTTATGGTTGATGATTATTCTAGGTACACTTGGGTAATGATGTTACACACAAAGGATGAAACGTTTGAAGAATGGGTAACATTGGTGAAACAAGTGGAGAACCAGCTCACCCACAAGCTGGTCTCGGTAAGATCAGACCATGGTACTGAATTTGATAATGCTAACTTTATTGATTATTGTAGGGAACATGGAGTTAATCACAACTTCTCAGCCCCTAGAACACCTCAACAAAATGGTGTTGTAGAAAGGAAGAATAGAACTCTTGAGGAGATGGCGAGGACGATGCTCATTGAGAGTGGTCTCCCAAAGAATTTTTGGGGAGAAGCTGTTGACACTGCTTGCTATATATTGAATAGAGGTCTCATTAGACCAAAGTTAAATAAGACTCCCTATGAACTTCTTAAAGGTCGAAAGCCCAACATTACATACTTTCGTGTCTTTGGGTGTAAATGTTATGTGCATAATAATGGGAAGAATCAACTTGATAAGTTTGATCCTAGAAGTGATGAGGGAATCTTTCTTGGATACTCTTCTCACAGCAAAGCATATAGAGTCTTCAATAAAAGGACTCTTTGTGTTGAGGAGAGTGTCCATGTCATTTTTGATGAATTTAACATGTCTTCTGAGATTGCGCAGGTACAACCTGATGAAGTGATTGGATTGATGGATTTCACGGGGAACCAGTATACTGGTCCCACGGATGAAGTGCAAGCAGATCTAGGCCTACCAAATACTCCACCAGATGATAATGATGAAGTGCCTAGAGAAGAAAATGAAGATAATGAGGACTCTGAAGGGGAACCAAGTCCTGATGGTTCCTCAAATAATAGACAGGTAATGAGTTCAGGGGGAACAGAAGAAGGTACCACCCTGAACCTGAGGTAAGTAATGATAGAGGAAACAGCATGAATGTGAATCCTCCTGGCTCCTCAGAAGAAGGAGAGATCCATGAACATGCTGGTTCCCAACTTAATGAGAAAGCACAAAACAGTCTTAATTTTAAAAGTTATAGATATCAATCTTCTCATCCCACTGATCAAATAATTAGTGATATAAATAAGGGGATTCAAACGAGAACAAATGTTTTTCAAAACTTTTGTGCTTTCTATTCTTTCCTGTCTAATGTAGAGCCTACTGACTATAAAATGGCATTGACTGATCCTGATTGGGTACTAGCTATGCAAGATGAGTTAAATCAGTTTCAGAAGAACCAGGTTTGGCACCTGGTTCCCCGTCCCAAGGAAAGATCAGTCATTGGCACTAGATGGATCTTTAGAAACAAGTTAGATGACCTTGGTACTATAGTCAGAAACAAAGCAAGGCTAGTGGTGCAAGGGTACAATCAACAAGAAGGAATTGACTATGATGAGACGTTTGCACCAGTAGCTAGGCTAGAGGCTATTAGGATTTTAATTGCTTATGCTGCTCACATGAATTTTAAGCTGTTTCAGATGGATGTAAAGACTGCCTTCCTCAATGGATATTTAAAGGAAGAAGTATATGTGGAGCAGCCACCTGGTTTTGAAGATGCACTGTTCCCCCAACATGTGTACAAGTTGGACAAAGCATTATATGGGTTGAAACAAGCTCCGAGGGCTTGGTATGAAAGATTGTCCAATTTCTTGATGGCAAATGATTACAAGAGGGGAACAGTAGACAAGACCTTGTTCATAAGAACCAGGGGGAAACACTTGATTGTAGTACAAATTTATGTTGATGATATTTTATTTGGTGCTACTAATCAGGTTTTATGTGATGAATTTGCTAATCTTATGCAGAGTGAATTTGAAATGAGCATGATGGGAGAACTAGGATTCTTCCTAGGGCTGCAGATTAAGCAAATGGATGATGGAATAATGATCCATCAACAAAAGTACTTAAAAGAGTTGCTGAAAAAATTCGGCATGGAGAACAGCAAAGCTTATGATACACCTGTTCCCCCATCTACAAAATTAGATGCTGATCTTAAGGGAAAAGATGTTGAAGCTTCTCTTTATAGAGGAATGATAGGTTCTCTACTTTACCTAACAGCTAGTAGACCTGACATTGTGTTTTCTGTTGGTTTGTGTGCTAGGTTTCAAAGCAATCCAAAGGAATCTCACTTGAAGGCTGTTAGAAGGATACTTAGGTATCTTGTAGGAACAGCAAATCTGGGATTGTGGTACCCAAAGGCAGTACCATTGATCTTATTGGATACACAGATGCAGATTATGCTGGTTTCTTAGTTGATAGAAAGAGCACATCAGGTATGGCGCACTTTCTTGGCTCTTGTCTAATTTCATGGGGTTCTAAAAAGCAAAATTCAGTGGCCCTATCCACAGCAGAGTCTGAATATATAGCTGCAGCTTCATGCTGTTCCCAGCTACTGTGGATAAGGAACCAGCTGAAAGATTTTGGTGTTATTTATAAAAGTGTTCCTATTTTTTGTGATAACACTAGTGCAATCAATATTTCAAAGAATCCTGTGCAACACTCCAAGACAAAACACATTGAAATAAGACACCATTTTTTAAGAGACAATGTGGAAAAAGGATTGGTGGAGATGTTGTTTTGTAAAAGTGAAGATCAAATTGCTGATATCTTCACAAAGCCTTTGTGTAGAGAGTCTTTTTGTAGGTTAAGAGTCCTTTTAGGTCTAGTTAGATTTTAGGTATTGGCTTCAATTACTTCCTTCAATGATTGGTTAGAATGGTATTCTCTTGTATAGTGTGTGTACATACTTATGTTGATATCTTTCAAGTGTTGTGTAGATGGTTCAAAATCTCAAAAGGATTGAGAATCATTGTTGTAAGAAACAGGTGAAATCAGGCTGAATTGCCAGAAACAGCGTGACATGGTTCTATACAGGTACCAGCAAAGGGAAACAGCAGACCAGCTCTGATATGTCATCCGATAATATCTTTTATTTTCGGAAGATTACTATAAGATATTTCCTTTTGGAAGGAATTTATCTTATTTCAGTTATTTAATCCCATATAAAAGGCAAACATATCATATGCCTTATTTATAGTTGGTTGAGATAATTATGGTAAAAGATAATTACCAAATTTTTTATTTCAATTTAAAAATATCCTTTACAGTTGCTTTTTATTGGCTCAACTAACTCTTTTCTTTCCTTCTTCTCTCTTTGTGCTTCATTGTTAAAAATATACACTAACCCTTTGTGCAGATCATCAATCATCATCACTCGAAATTCTCTTTCTCTCTCTCGTATGCCTTAAATTCATCATTGTTCATTCGGTTACTGTTCACTCAAGGAACCAGCTCAGTCTCAGGGGGAACATCAGAAGGAAGCTCAAATGTCCTTAAGCCCGAAGTTGGAGGAAATTCGGAAAAGTCAGAGTGAAGAGGATGAAATAGAGATTGTTGGTTACAATGAGGAGACACTCATTGTTAAGACCATGGTACGAAGTAGAGTAACTCAATCTTCATTAAAGAAGTTCACTGAGAAGGTGTAGGAGGAACAGTCCATTAATTCTCTTCCGGAAACCAAGAGAAAAAGGGTACCAGCAAGAACCTTTCACACCACAAAAGGGTGGAGGTCTTTGCTTGATTGATGTGATGCTAGTCTTGTACTCGTTATGCAACAAGGAGAACTTTATGAATAAGTGCGGATCTCTCATGATTTATAAAAAAAAAAAAAAAAAAAAAAAAAAATAGAGGAACCAGCAGGTCAGGAAGTGGTTTTGAAACAGATTGGGGAATCACAAGAATATGCTTAGTAATATAATGATTTTGGTTTAAGCAGAGCATGGTGACAAGGATGAAGAGGAATCAGATGATAATACAGAAGATGTTGCAAAGTTCGAGGAGGAGGAAGGGAACGAGAATGATGATGAGGAGTGATGCTGTTTCTGTTCTTGTTTCCTCACCCTCATGTTTATTCTAAAATAACTGATTTTGTTGGTCTGTCTACTTCTCTCCATTCCATGAACTTTCTTTTTGGATGGATTTGGGCTTCTTTGGTTGAACTTTGTTGGCTTGTATGAACTACTAACTCTGCTATGGTATGAACTGTTTGACTAATATCTTTTTGCGGCATAATGCTTGAATGGTGGTTGATGCCATTGTATGGATAAGCACATTAACTTGTGCACATTGCTTTTACTTGTGGATACTTTTTAATGATGCCAAAAGGGGGAAGTAGTTTGAAGTTGAAGCCTAAGGTTTAGCTAGTTTAGATTGAGTCAGTTTGAGGTTTGGCTAGTTTAGATTGAGTCAGTTTGAGGTTTAGCTAGTTTAGATTGAGTCAGTTTGAGTCTTTTTATTTCGTATTTTCTATTTTCTGTTTAGGGGACCAGTTAGCCTAACTGACTTGTTCCAAAGACTTTTGAGTCCTTGAAGTTTTTGACGGTTTTCTTTTTGAGCATGTCCACAGGTTCAAGAACTTCAAGAGTTTGTCATCATCAAAAAGGGGGAATTTGTTGAGTCCCTTAGGTTTTGATTGATAGTTTTGAATGATGACAAACAGCTAAGGGAAACAGGTCTTTGAAAGTGTTCAATACAGTTGGGGGAACCAACTATAATAGAACACTGTTTTCCTAGATAAGTTATTGATTATATGAGTTATCTATTGAACTAACTTATCTATATACAGGAAACAGTTAGATGATAAATGTGTTATGTACTGGTGGGGAACCAGTATGAACCGTTTCCTTGACTGCTATGCGGAAAAGCAGTCACATACTCTTTATTGTGCATTAACCATGTTACATGTGCAGTAGTTGAGTTGATTCCATGACTTGGAGCATAGAAGCCTTTCGAAGATATTTCGAAGAAAGATTGTTTGCTCATAATAGAAGTATTCAAGGAAGATTCAAGTCTTGAAGATTACATGAAGAAAAGACGATTTATGCTTTAATATGTTATCTAGGTTTTCATGTAATATGCTCCGTAGTATGCTTGCATGTTTGGGTTATATAAGTGCTTAAAAGTATATTGAAGTATGATATGAAATCTGGTACAAAGTTGGAACAGGTTTCATAACATGTTTCAATTCAGGGAACCAGGTCGGGGAACCAGGTTCACTGTACGAAATATTCGAGCTGCCGTTTTGGAAAAAGATTTTACAAAAAGATTTTTTCGAAAAGATTATTTTTGAAAATATTTTGTGCAGCTGGAAATAAGATGAAATATTCTTGGTTACCTAAAAACTAGGAGTATTTATCTTAATTGATTCTATCTTTGTGATTAAATCAAATAAGATAAATACTTTCCTAAAATTACAATATATCTTATTCTCTAAGATTGTGTGATTTAAGGAAACTAGGTTTTAGGAATCTAAGCTTATATAAACTCATCTTATTTCACATATTTCGAGTGCCTCTCTAGAAATTAAAAGAGAAATTATTTGAGAGCATATACTTAAGCACTAATCCCATTCATCAAGTTATATACAAGAGCATTCTAGTACTTAAACAATTTTCTCTTAATTAGCTTCGTAGAAGTGAGATCAAAGGAGAGTTCTTGATTCTTGTATTGAGTCTTTAACAAAGGGGTTAAAGGCTGGGTGAGTGTTTGTGAGTTCAAACACATTGGGCTTACGAGTGTAAGTCGAGAGCACACTCGGAGTAGAGTGTGGGGTTTGCTGGTTCCCGGAGTAGGGAAACAGCAGAGTGTTCTTTGTCTTTGTTTTTCGGAGTAGATTAATAAAGAACTTAGGATAGGAGGACGTAGGCCTGAGTTGGCTGAACCTCGTTAAATTTGTTGTCTTCTTTATTGCTTATTTATATTCCGCTGCGTACGGGAACCAGCACAACTGGTTCCTCACACATAATCCGAAAAGAAGCAAAATTAGCCAACGATTACTTAACACTCAATTCACCCCCCCCCTCTTGAGTGCCCATTGAACCTTCAATAGCAAATTAAATACTTTGTACAACAGCAGCACTACTAGCATAAAGACTAGAATTACTGTGCTAGCACACTTTTAAAAAGAACAAGAATTATAATAGCAATAACAGATTCAAAAATTTTGCAAAAGTAACACACACGAGGACATTACTTACTAGTGGGCAACAAGGGTTTTGAAAAATCAAAGAGAAATTGAGTGACAATAAAAATTGAATAGGACAGTTAAACGATGTTTCGTCACAAAGTCGAGGAAATTTTACTAAGAGAGTAAGTTGAAAAGGTCCCGATTTTCAACTAGTCAAGCTGTGCGCCAACGGAAAGACCGTTACTTATTGGCGATTGGTACGGAGTAGGTTTCAAAGAAAATGTGAAATGAAAAAGAAACTTCCAAGAAGCTTATTCCCATGGAAGCTAAGCCTGTCAACAAGTCATCTCAATCCTATCTATGTTGCTCAGGCTTGGAAATGTATGTCAAGTGTCTGACTCAGCTATTTTAAAATAAAAATTTTACGGTTTTGGGTCTTTTGGCACAAAACTAAGATCCAAACTATCTTACTCGTGTTTGAATGTTGAAAATCCAACACAAGTACTTGAGGTGTAAAGGGTTTGAGTAACATAGAACCTTATCTTCAATTGTTGAAAAATAGTTGACAACCCTCATTGAAATATTTTACATACTTGAGTGTACCGTACACTCAACTAACCCAAATTTAGTTTTTGCTATTCATTTGACGATTAAATGAAAAACAATCATCAAAATGTGAATAAAATGCTCATGAGTATACCGTGCATTCGGGTGTATATAACAATCTCTTGATTCACATTCAATGTCTAATAAAGTAGTAATAGTTAATGATTCTAGTCATTTTGTAAATATAAAGAGCTTTTGCTTCTAGAATGTGATATTAGTTCTTTGTGAACGGTATGACGGTTTCAGTGTACCGTTCATGACTAATATTTATTAAAAAAATAAAATAAATAAAAAAAAATAAAAAACTACATGACTACAAATTACAGAGGTAAATTTCGCAGTCCTACCAATTTTAAAACTTATTTTAATTCTGTTAATTGTCTTCTTCTGTGTGGGCGCATTGAGTGACTCAGTAAAGAGCATAACTACAGAAACAAAGTTAAGTGCATCAACCCCACCCTGTCAAGACTTTTCTACACTGCTAACTTCTGTCTTCCTCTTGATCATTCTACTGAAATCACAGACCGCACATTCATCACAAATTCTCAATAACAGCCATAGCTAAACCTTCTATTCTAACTATGGCTGTTGAAGCAGTTGTTTCTGTGGTTATCCAGAAAGTCACAGACCTACTAATTCAGGAATCCAAAATATTCGACAAGGTCGTCGACCAAGTTGAAGACATCAGACTAGAGCTTCGGCAGATGCGAGGATTCCTAACGGATGCAGAGGAGCTTCCAAAAGATGAGAAGGATGCCAAGAAATGGGTTGGGAAATATCTAAACACATTGTATAAGTTGGAGGATATGGTTGAATCCTATGTCCTCAAATTAGTACACAAGAAGATGAAGGATTCAACCATAACAGCCTGCTGGAAGCTTCGAAGGAAATTGAAGCATATTGAGGATGAGATAAAAGCGCTAAATAAGAGTAGGCCACATAATATTGAAGATGCAAGCTTGAGAAAATTATCCTTTCACATAGAACAGAAGCAGCAAAATTTAGATAACCTCAGTGATAAGAACCTCAGTACAGGTAGTTCCTCTCGAACAAAGCGAATGCTCAGCGGTGTTTGTGAAGAAGATGATTCAGATTATATTGGCTTCAAGGATTATGAAAATTCACTGAAAAGTAGATTGACTGAAAAGGATGGGGTACGAATTGATGTTGTTGGTCGTTTAGGTTCTGGGAAGACTACCCTAGTAAAAAGGATTTACAATTGCAAGTCAATCAAGGAGCAGTTTGTATGTCACGCATGGCTTGATGTCTCTGAGGAGCATAAACTTAAAGATCTACTGCTAAAAGTATGGAATCAGGTCAACAAGAAAAGGGATAATGAGCTCACACTTCTTAGTGACGGAGAGCTAAGAGACAAGCTATGTGAATTTCTGCGTGGGAAAAAGTGCTTGATAATTTTAGATGATGCGAGGAAGCAGCCGGATGCTTGCAGAGAATTGATAGAAGCTCTCAGTCTCCAAAACATGAATGAGTATAAAGTCGTGGTGCTGAATATAGATGAATCACGGGATGGAAATGCTAAGCTTATTGAACTGCAACCACTTGAGGAAAACGAAAGCTGGGAGTTATTTTTGAGAAGCTTACGCAATGAAGAGGGAATATGTGACATATCTGGCAACGCTTCTCTAAGGGATCAGATCGTGAAGAAATGCCAAGGCCTACCTCTAAATATTGTGCTCCTAGGGGGTTTCCTATCGACCAAGAAAATGAACTCTGCAGAATTGACCCGAGTGTTCAGCCAGGCTAACTGGAAGAACACGGATGTCTGGTTGTTGAGCTACGCTGATCTCCCTGCACACCATAAGCTCTGCTTGCTCTACCTGACACTCTTTCCAAAAGAATTTGATCTCTCAGTACGAAGAATTCTTCGGCTATGGCTTGCAGAGGGATTTCTACAACGCTCATCAGGATTGGGGGAAGACTTAGCTGAGAAGTGTTTCGATGATTTGGTCAGGAGAAACTTAATTAAAATATCCAAGTTTAGATCAGATGGAGGCCCCAAGAAATGCCGTTTGCCTGGGTTTCAACATGAACAGTTATCGCCTAAAGCTGAGGAAATCAGGCTTTTTCATATCCATCAAATGTCCTCAGAACAAACACAACCACCCTCCAATAAAAATAATAAAAATCCCATGGAGACATCACCAGCAGAACCAAGCAAACCACCCTCCGATAAAAATAATAAAAATCCCATGGAGACATCACCAGCAGAACCAAGCATTCTACGGGTGCGTAGAATAGTAGCGTATGCTGATATCACAGACAATGATTTTGATTCTGACTTTCAGAATTTGCGGTCCTACTTTTCATTCAACTGTACAAGATATGACACTCCAGCTAAAGGAGTAGGGAACTTCTTACGTCGAATCATCGGCAGTAGAGGTTTTGGACTGCTAAGGGTGCTTGATCTGGAAGGAGTATATAAGCCAATATTGCCTACAACATTGAAGTATCTATTTCAATTAAGATACTTGGGGCTTAGGTGGACATTTCTTGATAACCTTCCCGAATCTGTGGGTGATCTTCCCTACCTTGAAACTTTGGACCTAAAGCGCACATATATCAACAATTTGCCAAGTTCTGTTTGGAAACTGAAGCATCTCCGACATCTTAATCTCCCTCAGGTTCGTCTAGACATGAGAATTCAGCAGCCTAGTAAAAAACTTCTGACACTTTGGGGAATAATTATTGATGATGGATGCAATATGGAGAATGGGCTGGGGCAATTAAATGATCTACGAGAGTTAGGTATTACTTGCTGCCAATTAACACGCTATGAAGATTTGCTGAAATGGATTACAAGCCAAACTCATCTTCAGTCTTTAAGCTTGACATCAAAGGATGAAAGTGGTTGCCCATCCAGACTTGAATTGGAAAACTTGTCACAGTTACATAAAATTACTCACTTAAAATTGCTTGGAAAGCTGAACCGTCTACTCAATAACTCTGAGTTTCCGCCATATATAAGAGTTCTCACACTGTCTGTTTCAAACCTAAATGATGACCCAATGAGAGTTTTGTCACAGCTTAAATACTTATCTGTCCTCAGGCTTCTGGCAGAATCCTATTGTGGACAAAAAATGCAATGCCCAGAAAATGGCTTTGTTAATCTTCGTGTATTGAAGTTGTGGATGCTGAATAACCTGGAGGAATGGGTAGTGGAGCTGGGAGGAATGCCCAATATCAAGGAGTTAGAGATCAGATCTTGCCAGCAGTTGAAAGAGCTCCCCAATAAGTTTCTAGAACGAACCACCTTAAAGGAACTGATTCTAACCAACATGCCAAAGGATTTTGTGGAAAAGGTTGGCAACAGTAAATTCGAGCATACTATTCTCCAAACCAACCACTATGAGTTTACTCCTTTGCCGGTAAGTCTATGTTACTAACTTACTATAATAAACTGGGATTGGGGCAGGAAACCAAAATAAAAACAATTTGAACTTTGGTTGATGATACAAGAATCACAGAAAGCTAAAGACAGTTATCATGTGTTCAAGTGGCTTGACACACTCCAAAGCTAACAAGCTGAAGCAAATAAATTCTCAACCAATTCCAACATAGTATCTCTCTCCCTTTAAGATCCACTATCTATAGTCACTAATTCCCTCTAACTGATTTCCCTCTTCTTCTTGTTCAAGCTACCCTCTAACTGAGTAAAATTAATGACAATTTCCAATGAGCCCCTTTGGCCCTTTCCTATACCCGAGGAAATACATTTACCTAAACAATAGCATCTTTCTTTATATAATTGAATCATCAGCTTCTCTCATCAGTTTTTCTTCAGACTAGCAGCTCCAATACTCAAGTTGGCTGACCTTACATTTTTTAATGTGTTTTTCTTTATTCATTTCTAATCAGTTTCCCTAATTAACATAATTTCCTGATTCCAGTGGGAAAAAAAACCCTGAACTGTGGCAACCTGATTGTGGCATTAATCTTCAGCAAGCAGACTGCCCACAAGAGCACCACATCAATTCAGGAATTTCATACTAGAAGAGTTCTCATATCCTGTGAGCTGAACTGACACAAGAAGTTCTGTACCAGTGTACCACTATACTCGTACGTAGTACTTACTTTTCTTGTTTCCATTTTATCTTACCTTGTTTCTTGGAAAAAAGTGGATCAGAAGTCTGATCACCAGTGCACCTATCCTTATAGATTTCAGTTATGCTACTGGTTGCTCTTGAAGGTATTTATTTGCATTTCAGAGAAGACACTAAGTTCCCGGGCAAGAATAATTTGTTATCACATTTTTCCTTGCATTATTGTATATGCTTTTCAAGTGTCTATGTGGTCAAACCCACCCACCCACCCACCCCCAAATGTCGTAAGTCTTTGGACATCAAAACAAACATATCATCCCGAAGAGATTATAATCCTTACATTAATGGTATCAGATATTCAGATCTCATGCCACCCTTGTATTACAATGAGCTCCCACATCAGGGAGTCTTCTATTCTGGAAGTACAACACATATTCCGTATTAAAAGATTGTTAGTAATAATAGTTTAACTGAGAGTTAGCCAATACGGAATATTTGTTACTAAAAAAAAATTAAAAAAAAAAAAAAATTAAAAAAAAAAAAAAAAAAAAAAAAAAAAAGAACACATAGTTGAAGTATATTATTAAGAGTATGTAATAGACTAACCTTAGGTGGAGCAATTTGGGAAATCTAATATTATTAGGTTAGAGTCTTTAGCTTTAGTATAAATAGATAGAGGAGGGAAAGGAAAAGATAGGCAGAAATTTGGTGTGAACTTTGAGAGAGTTATGGCCTAAAGCCATTGTTAGAGAGTTGTGAGCTAAACTCACTATTGGAGAGTAATATTCAACCTATCTTTTGTAATCCTTTCTCCATTATCAATCAAAATATAAAAGCTTCCATCTTTCTTATTTCTTCTTTTTAAATCAATTTAATCAAAAATTCAGATTATTTAGTAATCAAAGAATCGATCTTTTATGTGAGTTTGGTCTGTGAAAAGCAGTCTATTACAGAGTACATAAAGAAGAAATTTTGAGGAGAAAAAAGAAAAAAAAAAAAAAAAAAAAAAAAAAAAAAGAGATACACCAGAGAAACCCCCTAAGAAAAGCAAGAGTAATAACTTGATCCATAAGCATTAAAAAAGAAAGTACCAAATCAAGGAATATCCTATCATTCCTGTCAAGCTAAAGCACCCAGATATATAGTGAAAAATGTTACTGGTAATCATACTGGTCACTAGACCGTTGATAGGAAAACTATATTATCTAGTCATCTAGATAAGTTTGATTCCTGAACCAGCTGATGAACCAGTTGTGTACTTGAGCAAGATTAACCACTTGATCCATAAGCATTGAAAAAGAAAGTGCCAATTCTGCGGAAATCCTATCATTCCTGTCAAGCTAAAGCACCCAAATATAGTGAAAAAAAAGCCTACTGGTGGTCACTAGCCATTTATAACATCTAGTCATCTAAAAATAGTTTAATTACTGGCCCAGCTGATGAACAAGTTTTGTGTTTGAGATGTCATTTACTGATGGGGAACAGAGGGCGATGAATAGAAGAATATCAAGATAGACAGATGACTTACTAGTCATAATTCTGACAAAATAATGATCCTACCTCTCTATACAACTCAGTCAAAAAAAAAAAATCACTAAGCTTGAGTAAAAGCTGCCTCAGTATTAACAAACATTAACATGTAGCAAGCAGAATTCATTAATCGGTACACTTTGATCATTCCTTGGGCTTGGAAATCTGTATAGACATAATCAAAGAAGGTATAAATGTGTTTGATTGATGTAATTAAGCTCTGTTTGGTTCAACTATATTTGGTTGAAATTATATGATCTGAACTTAAATTATCTAAACTTATGTTATCAGAAATAATTTTCAGAGTAGCAGAGCTTGTACAGCTATATGTGAGTGTGTTAGAGCTTGTTTTGTCTAAATTTATCTAAACCTTCTTTGTCTAAACTTATCAGCACTTATTTTAACTTAGTTGAACTTAGAACGTCTTTATACTTATTGTCTGAAATAAAATAAGATAACTTGAACAAAAAAACCTTAGGAGTTCTCATGAAGCCCTCCAAATTAAAAGTAGTGCACATTAATGAACTTGGAAAGCAACTACTACAACTGCACCGACCTCAGGGTTATTCAACAAGGAGTTTGCTAATTCATTCATTTGGTCCTAGAACACCCATAAACTAGCAACATTAACCCACACCAATTTTTTTCATCAAATACTTTCTCACTTATTAGGGAAATTTCATATTTTAGGTCAAAGAACACTACAAAGAGCCATGCAAACATCATGGCAAATTAAGATCAGACGAAGAACCTTGATCCTCTCAGTTGCCAAATGGATTTCTAGCAATAAATTTATACATAAAGAATGTACTTGTCTTTTTCTATCTGACACAATTGTCCACCCTTTTCCATCTCACATTTGTAAGTCTTCAGTAATTGACTTCATAAAATATCCAATCAACTCCTTTCTTTCCTCTATGTTAGGAATCAGACTCACACAGCAGAAACACTACAAAAACAGCAATTTAGAGGAAAATTGGGATAGTTTTGTATTGATTGATCGAGTAATCTACTCAATACAAGCCCTTCATTCGAGAGGAAGGAACTCTCCAAAATAAGCAGGAGCTTAACAATATTTTTGCATAACCAAATTTGCAGAGATCACCCCTTTAAATACAATTATTCCCTCTAACAACTTGTTAACAGCTACACCACTCATTCTCTCTCCATAACAAACTCTTAACAGATTATTGCTAAAATTGTCATCTCTGCCCCTGCATCATCAATTGACCTTGCTGCCCTTCTTGTGCTTTCCCCTAGCATAGGTGAATATCACTGGAGGCTTAGGCACATCTCTTGCACTCTACCACTGCTCAAGCAACCAGAATAATGAATTTGTTTCGACTTCTCCCCTTTAAAACACAAAATATGCCCCATCTATCCCAATATTTGGCCTGCAAGTCTCTTTGAAGCTTTTTTCAAGGTATAAAAGCATATGAAGAAACAATGAAACAGCTTTTTGTCCTTCGGTCTCAACTCTCAAGTGTCTTCATGTTGTTCCAAGGTTAGACTTATCTAATTACACCAATTGGGTTTCAATATCCCACATTGTTTTTGCATTAGAATCTTGAGTCATGAGGACTCATGACAGTATTTAAAGACTTGTTCTTAGCTCTTTGACTCTTCCTTTAACTAATTACAGCCTCAGATATGTCCCTCATGTCTTGCTTTACCTCAGTTGGCATCAATCTTGGATTTAAGATACTCACTAACTGGATAATTTTCTGCTATTAATAATTTAATATGTTGTAAAAGGTTTCCACACATGAATGAATCCATGAACTGGCTGCAATAATTTAAAGCCAGGCGCTAGGATCCTCAATGTGAAGACTAGGGTTAGATCCTATCAACAATGGAGACAACCTAAATGGATTTGCTTCATGTCACTCTTTAAAAACATTAGGTCCTTAGGCTTCTGAATCGAACACAGCAATATTGCTTGCTTATGTGAAGTGTACTTTAAGCTCTCAGACAAATCCACAAACTTCATGTGAACTCTCTCATTGAATAAACAATGTCTCGCCCTCGATTTTTTATTCCTCTCTCACCTTGACATCTTTGAATTTACGGCCTTTCATCATTAGGCTGCCTCTAATCTGATACATACGCTCCTCAAATATGGTAAAATAATAATCTAGCAATTTATTTGTACATGTCCCTAAATTTTTGGGGTACTTTTCTATTGAACTCCATATTGTGTTCCGCCAACACCCTCTTCGTGAAATAATCTCAGACATCAACAATCAGAACTACTCCTATTATAGAGTTCCAGGAAGAATACTGGTCACAAATGGAGTGTTATCTAACAATCTGTCAAACGCTACAGCGTAAAGGTTAAAGCATACCAATAACCAGATGAGTTCATGCACTCCTCCCTCCATTTTAAGACAGGAATTTGAGTTTCAGGAACTTACCAAGCACCTCTAAACTCCTCCATTTTCTTCCAAATTAAGCTCTTTCTGATAGTGCAACTGGTTCAGGCATTTCATCGAACATCTTGAGTACAATAAGCTAGACATTTCGTCAAATTTCTTTATTGCTTCTTCAATTGATCAGTTGCAAATCAACAACTACAATTTTGAAATAACAATTGCAACAATCAAATTTGATGAATTTTGTAGCAATTTTTTATCGACTGTCAAGAAATTTGCCCTTGAAATCATCAAGATGTTGTTTTGTTTGGAAAATGGTCTCACAAAATCGTGTAAAAAATTCGATACGAATAATCAAATTGTTGTTTTGATTGAAATTGCTGAAACATATTGCAATTTGCAAAAATCGTTTGAGAATTCGCAGAATTCAATCAATAATATGAGAAAATTAAAATCAGGAATGATATACAGAAGAAACGGGAAGTTAAGGGTTTATACGGAGTAGAGAAAAATATAGCCGTACTTATTAGCATTTGATTTGTACTGTATTATATAGTAATACCATGAAAATGGAGGGAAAACTAACTAATCGATAAAAAATCACACTACAAGGAGTGTTTGGTTCTCCAAAGTGGTTTGGTTTTATTGTACATACAAGCTACAAAATACAACAAAGAATCACTAGCATGTTACTAAAAATCAATCAGCACACACAATTTAATTATTGACTCAAACACACGCTTCAATTGTTAACATTACTAAGACTTCACTAATTACTAACTATAATTCATTTCATTACATTCATTGATTGGATTAAATAATAGACAAGGTTGTCTCCCTGTACTCCATTTCGGAACATCAATAAAAGAAAAACCCCATGTCTCCTTTCGGAAACATCAATAAACATCCAATGGCAGACGGGCGCGACTCCGTGGCCATAGCTAGTATGAGATCTCATCTAACTCCTTATAGTTTTAAAAAGTATTTGTAAACAAGAGACTCGTAGATCAGACGGCCTCTAAAAAGTACACAGCTAATACCCCATGCACCCCAACCCCTATTTGTCAATACTCTAGATGTGCACAAATTCAGAGTTTTATTGCTCATCCATCTTGCACTTTACGTGATTTACAAGTTTAAACTTGGTGATGACTCAAATGCAAAACAATACAGCCAATCATACATAAATCATTCAAACAGTTCAAATTTCCGATTCAATTCTTGATTTGTTAGTGACAAACAATATTTAGTATTGAATCCTCTAACTACCTGAGTGTATAAACACCTTAAGTGCATAAGGCACATCAATCCTCAACCTCATCTTATAAGACTTTAATTCTCCCTTTACTCATTCCATTTCAATAATCATGAACGAGTAATATAGTAATTCATTCCACATATTCACGTACCTTTGCCTCAAAGCTCATCTTGCAAGTTAATGCATAAATAAAACTTACAAGATAAATTAATACGCATTTCTCATACATGAAACAAAACCAATCATCACATTAATCACCAATCAAACTTACTACCATACAATTCCAACCAATCCACAAGTTTCCTAACATGATTCTAAATTTTTCCAAATCCTTAAACATGCTCCTAAAGTCAAGGTTTTCGTATATTTGTATGTACCTTGAGTAAACGAGTTGATTGGCCACTTTAGGAACTAGAAATCGCCTTCTACAAAGTCCTCTCCTAAACAAAACAATAACAATTCAATTAATACCCAAGCAATATAATTTACAGCAATACCAAACTACTTTTAAACCCCATAAACCATTGAAATAATGCCTTTAAATTGTTCCAATAGCCAAAGTTAGTAATTTACTAGTTCTAGTATAAGTTTATGGGAAATTCTCAACGGCGACCCCCAACATCTTTTACGCACCAACGGTAACCCCCTTTTTTTGGATTATAAAAATGACACTACTTTTCTTTTTTCTCCTAAATATGACATTAATGATGGTGTTTTAACATAAAATCAAATCATGGTTAACCAAAATAGTGAAATGACAGAAATGCCCCCTTTTTTATCACCAACCCAGGTAGCCCCAACACCAGTCCACCACCACCACCTCTATCTCCACCCCCTTAACTGCCAGCGCCTAGGGTTCCCCGTTCCCCCCGCTGGCGACGCTATTCCAGCCAATCGTCACCGAGAACCCCAAACCCCGCCGACGACCCTCCCTCGTTCTTCTCTCTCTCAATCTCAAATTTCTACAACTTTCCCTCTTCATCAATTGGTATAACAGCAACAATAGTAAGTGCCAATGCCTAAATGAGCCAGACCTAACAAAGCAAGAGTTCCGCTAACATTGTACATGGTTTTGAGTAGAGATTGTGTCACCTCCTTGCTTTCGTTTGCGAGAGGCAATTCATCCTTTTCCACTGTTGGACCTTCAATCTCCTGATACTTCATACTCGGGCTAGGGTTAGGGTTCGGAGTCGATTCGGATGAGTAGTGGAATCGTTGATTGAGAATTGCAGTTTTTGGCGTTTTGTCAAAAGTTAAATCAAGATTGAGATTATGATGAAGCAGCTTCTGCTGCTGCAACTGCGCTATTGTAGTACCGATTGGAAGGCATGGATTTGGAAAGTGATTAGCGATTGAGGTTGTGGCGGTGGAATAGAGTGGTGAAGTAGAATGACGACAATGCTGAAGAAATGAATGGTTGGGGTCGCCAGCAGTGAAAGGGGAAGGGATATGGCGGTGGCTGGCTGGTGGAGATAGTGGTGTGGATTGATGGTTATGGTTGTTAATTTTTTTAAATGTTTTTCTTTTTTGCTTTAAAAAAAAACTAAACATAGTTAATTTTAATTGACTATTTAATGAAATAAGGTTATTAGTGGGATTTAAAATAATGTCATTTTGTATAATCCAAAAAAAAGGGGGTTACCGTTGGTGCGTAGCAGAAGTTGGGGGTCGCTTTTGAGAATTTCCCAAAAATATGCTAAATTCATGAAAATATAGCTTATAACATGAAATTCCAGCAACTTTAAAGTAAGGATTATAATCTGAAATTTTAGTTAAGATTATAAAAAAAAAAAAAACCTCACAAACATCTTTACTTGAAATAATCATTATATAGTAGGTTAGTATGTTAAAAACCTAAAAATCCATCATAAAACCATGATTTAAAACCTTTAAAACCAAGATTAAAAATTTGAAAATTTATTCTTGCAATTAAACTTTAAAGTTCCAAACTTTATAATCATAAAATAACCACAACCTTTGTTTAATGAAGTTAGACACTTGAAACACATGAAATCAATACAATTTAAACCCAAGATTAAAACTTTAATAATTTGAAAATTTATTTATCATCAAAATATTTGAGTTTTAACATAATTAAACATAATATAATCAAATAACTTTAGCAACACGTTTTTGAACTCTAAAATCCCAATTTAAATAAAATTAAAACCCTAGGTTTAAAATTACAAAATCTGAAAATTAAACAACAATTATAATCTGAAATTATTAGTTTAAAACATCAAACATGATTTTGATACTAAATAAACTAATTTCAAGCAATAAAAACCAAAACCCAAAAATCAATTACATAAGCTTTATGAAAATAATAAGAAATAAAGGAGGAAGAAGGGAAGGAAGGTCAGCCACATTGGGGGTGGGGCTGGTGGTCGGCTAACCGGAGGACGTCGACGACAGGTGGTGTGCCAGAATTCTGGGCGGCAGCGACAGGCAGCAGTGAGCTATGCTCATGTATAAAGGAGAAAGAAAAAGAAAGAAAAAAAAAAGGAAAAATTCACTAGAATAATCCCACCTTTGGGCCATTCAAAATTAATAATGCCACCTTTCGATTATTATTTAATAATCCGACCTTTGGGTGCCTTTAATTTTTATTGGTCCCACCGGTCATGTAACCTGTTATAACAGGTTACATGACACGTGGCGGCCTGTGATTGGTCAAAAAAAAAGTTAAAAAATTAAATTTATTTAAAGAAAAAATAAAAAAAATAATTCCCAAAACCACCCACCACCGAACAACCACCACAGCCCCACCCTCTTCATATGAAACCACCGCAACCCCACTCCCCCTTCACCTGAAGCCACCCCTTCCACACCCAAATCCGAACACTTCACCCCCTTTCCCCCAACTTCACCCAACGCCACCAACACTTCAACCAGCGTCAACAACCGCTGACAGCATCAATCGAAATTGGCAGCCCCACAAATCGCAGCAACAAGTATAATTAATTCAGCCCAATTTCGCAAACCCTTGATAATCAAACGAACCATCAATTCCCAACTGCGGCTGCAGTTTTGTTTTGATAATCTAACGGCCACGATTTAATGGTGATGATGATCGTTGAAGCAGCCAAGCCGAATCGAAAAAGGAAGCAGCCAAGCCTGTGGTTTTTTCGACGAAGGAGGGTGGGGTTGCGTTGGTTTCAAGGGAAGAGAGGGGTGAAAATGGTGGCTTTGAGGGAAGGGGGTTGGGATACGACTGGTGTCAAGAAAAGGGTGTGGAGCTATGGGTGGTTTCAAATGAAGGGGGTGGGTCTGTTAGGTTTACAGTGTATTCAATCTAGAAAACACTTAATAAATTGTGTGGGACAAAACCTATATAATGTGATTACACTAACAATGTAATGTAATACAAACAAACTCAACCAAGGTGTTACAATCAAGTATTATAATATCAAAGAAATTACAGAAAATGTTTAAAAGAAACACTAATATGAAGACTTAACCACTTGCCTATACTCTAAGCCAATCAACCAAGCATGAACATGAGAATTGCAACGTCCCTTGAGACTATGATCTTGATACTCTGTCAAAGGCGTATGAATACTTTCCTAAAGGGATTAATTTCCCCCACACGGTGCTTGGGTTAATCCGGAAATTCCCTTTGAGATATAATTGACAGCCCTTTCCGCTCTTAGCACAAAGAATCGAAAACAAAGATGAATGATTCTCGAAGAAGGATAAAATCAAGAAGTTTTTCTCAAATAATTTGCAAGAAAATTTAGAGAAAATTGGAGAATTCTTTTGGGAGAAGATCAGAAAATAATGGTCTGTCTGTTTTTCTGAATTCTCTTTCGTATTCACGAAAATCCCTCTTATATGAGGGTCAACCGTTAGCAAATAACCGCAAAACTAGCTAATGGAGCGGGCGCGACAAACAAGGCGCGGACGCGCCACAACTAGGAGCGGGCGCTCCTCACATAGGCGTGGGCGCTCCTACCCAAAATATGCCTTTGATGAAATTTTCCATTGAGGGGCGCGGTTTGAGCGCGACCAGAGGCGCGGGCGCACCACCAGGATGCAGCGCGGGCGCGCCAAAACTTGCGCGGCCGCGCCTCTTACTTTCATCCTCCATGCTGAAATCCAAAGAGGTACGCGGTTTAGGCGCGCTCTCATCGCGGCCGCGCCTACCAGGCGCGGTCGCGCTTTTCACGGGCGCGAACGCGCACCATACAACACTCTAAATTATCTAACAGGGTCTTGGGGTGGTGGTGGTTGAATGGGTGATGGTGGTTCACTGCCATTGATATGGGGGAGGAGGAGGAGGAGGAGAGAAGGTGAAACTTTTTTTTTTTTTTTAATTTTGGACAAACCAAATTGTGACATGTGTAAATTAAACTTAAAAAAAAAATAACCTACTTAACCGGTTTCTGGTCAAATGGGACCAATAAAAATTAAAGGCACCTAAAGGTCGGATTATTAAATAATAATTGAAAGGTGGGATTATTAATTTTGAATGGGCCAAAGGTGGGATTATTACAGTGAATTTTAAGGAAAAAGGAAAGAAAAAGAAAATTAAAATTAAAGGAGAAAGAAAATAAGACTAACATTTTTGTGTGGGGGAAAATTTGGGGGTTCATGGGGTATTTATAGGAGAGAATTGTACGGTAGAATTGGGCCTCATGAAAATAATGGGCCAATTATATAAACAAATGGGTTAGGCTTTATTTTTATGATTATGGTTTGTAGGATATAGGTTCATAGAATTTTATTCAGCCTAAAATAATTTTTGACAAAATTAATAATTTGAAACTTTTAAAATTAAAATTCTGGAAAAATAAAAATAAATATTATAAATAAAATAAAATTTTATTTATAAAACATTTAAAAATACAGGGGATTACAAGAGGGAATTAGAACCCTTAGTATGAGATTTCATTACTAAAAATCTTTTCCGAAATATTTTTATATATTAATTTTTATTAATGTATACATTGGGTCCTAGTGTCCTACTATACAACATAATCTAAATACATCTACATACAATATAAACAAATTCTAAGCTACAGCCGGAGTACCTTGCCCTGCACCATCGCTGTCCGGGTCAGGGTCTCGAGGCTGATGCGGAATGTTGGAACATTGGTCGGTGTTGGAGAATCGACGCATCATCTCGTCAAACCTCTCTTGGTTTTTCTTTTCTATTTCCGCTAATCGAGCCTCCATCTCGAGTTCCATTTCACTGAGCCTAGCTTGCACCCTTTGCTCTTTGCTCCACCCTCTGCTCCACTTGATCCTTCATCTGGGAAAGAAGGGAAGGCGTGTAATGCTTGGAAGACTTGGAACCTATACCCTTCCTGTTGGCATAATACAGCTCAGAACCTTCGCCAAGTCCCTTCACACGACCCTTCTTGTTGCGACCACCTACAGTTTCCCAGTACAGCTCATTTAGAGTCTTCTGAATCCCTTGGGTGCTTGCTTCTTTGGATTTCTTCTGGAAGGCCTCCTACAAGATACACATTTGAAAAGGTGCACAAAGATGTAAGTTAAATTCAGCTTTCTGAACAAAATAGAACCAAGTAATGCCAATACGACCTATTCCTTGCCTATTTCCTACATTTCTTATCAAATGAACCATTTCTTTCTCTTAACATGTCTATTATAGGCCCTTCTAGGTGTACATGCATTGAAAACACAAAAAAAATCACAGAACCAAGTTTCGGGAAGGAATTGGACCGAAATAGGACCAACTGAGGCCTATGTGACCTATTCCTTGCCTATTTCCTACATTTCTTACCAAATGAACCATTTCTTTCTCTTAACATGTCTATTATAGGCCCTTCTAGGTGTACATGCATTGAATTCACATAAACAATCACAGAACCATGTTTCGGGAACGAATTGGACCGAAATAGGACCAACTGAGGCCTACGTGACCTATTCCTTGGCTATTCGGGCATGCGTGAATCCTTTCATGAGGCAGTTCCAAGCCCTTCACAATCTTCTTCACCTCATAGAATGTGTCGGCCATATGATTGTTGTTAGGAACTGCTTCACTGAGCAAAGAAACAATCCCATCAACACATCTATGGGGCAGGTTATACTCGCACTTTAGGCTAGTGACTCTAGCGGCCATCTCTAGCACAAACAACGAACTCCCTTCGTATAATGGCCGTTCAGAAGCCTTCAACAAATCCATAAAATGCTTAGCTTGTGCATTAGGCTCCTCCTCTGATGAAACACTAGCTTGCTCTAAATGCCCTTGGTCCTGACTATGACCAAAAGCATCGAAAACCATGTCACGGTATTCGTTGGACCGCCATTTAGGAACTCTCGGAAACCCTTCCCGTGACACATCCACTCATAGTAATTAGGTACAAAACCCGTGCGAAACAGATGATTTTTTATCGTTTCTGGATCCCAAAGTCGTTTGTTCTTACATTTAGCACATGGACACCTAACTTCGTTCAGGTTACTACTCTCGGGATTATCTTTGACGTATTAAATGAATTCATCAACCCCTTTCACGAACTCTGGATTAAAACTTTGCCCAACCCTCCTTTCATACATCCAGCTACGTTCTGTTCGTTTCATGATTACAACTTCTACACAACTCACGTATATGTATAATCACATTAGTCATAAAGCGTATGTCATTTTCCACCAAAGTATTATGGAAATGCAAATGAGATTTGAAATGCTTCCAAAGGGTCCTTATCACTCCAACCTAACCCATCCTTGTACGTTTAATCGCACTAGTGAATGTAAGCCAGGTTTTCACTTCTATGGAGAATCCGCCAGCATTTCCCTACAGTTCTCCAAGTACACGATGTAGGCGAATAAACACACCTTCATATGTACCCAGAGAACATTGTAGAGAAATGACAGGGCAGGATATTCCCTAAAATCAATAACAAGGCATACATTCACCACCTAAGTCAAAAATAGCGTACAAGGACAATCCCAACCGGAGACTATTCAAGACATACTCCTAATGTGTATGCCTTGAACGGGTATCTAGGCATTTGATTATGCAAATGATTCATTTACAAAATATATAAAGTAAAGGACACATGCATTATACTAAACAAATTTATATCGTAATTAAACTGAACTAGTTTAACAATGCGCACAATTATTAAATATTATACTATACATTATACCAAACAAAATTATTAAACTAAATAAACTAACATACACTATATTAAACTAATCTAAACTAACATACATTATTATATTTAACTAAACCAAACTAAACTAACATATTATAATACAACAATTAACAACTAAACTTAAATAAACTAAACTAAACTAACAAATCATACTACAACACATTCATTTGAAATATTATATTAAAATTTTTATGCACAACTTTTAAAACTAACTACATTATTATATTAAAACTAACTTAAGTAAACTAAATTAAACTAAACTAAACTACAACATTATATTAAAACTAACTTAAGTTACCTAAACTAAACTAACTTGAACATTGCAATTTGTATACACCAAAAAAAAAAAAAATTCAGGAACACTAACCGAAATTAAACAAGACGACGCGGCTGAAAAGGTGGTTCCGGTCGGAGGTCGGCGGTAGGGTGGTGGTCCTTGTGGAAGGAGGGGGGCAGTTACTAACAAAATATAAAAAAAAAAAAAACGAAATAAATGCCGCATAAAACTTACCGAAATCCGGCTTGCGGTGGTAGTGGAGGTGGTCTTGGTGGAAGTGGGGGTGCGTCGGCTTCCGGTGGTGGCTGACATGTAATCTTATTGAGCTCAAAAGTGACAAAAAATAATGTAATGTCTCATTTTACGTGTCAATTGCGTTATTTCTCAACATGCCAAATAAGACATTAGACATTACGTTTTTTTTTTTTGCTAACTTCGAACTTTATTTGGAACTATTAAACAAACCTTGATACCTTGCTTGAACAATTTCCACTTCTAAGAAATAATGAAACACAAAACCGAGACATCTCTTAACACGAAAAACAAGACATTACGTTACTTTTTTGCAAAATTTGAATTCAATTTATACCCATAAGGGCCAAAACGGCCTCTAAAAGCTTTAACGGAATATTTTCCAACACGTAAATCGACATATATAAAAATGTTAATCAGTGAAGAGTGGGTTCCACTAACAGTAATTATACCAACATAACGGAATTTTTTAGTGGTGGGATAACGGTAAGAACACTGTATGGTTACTAATTATTACAATGTGTAACTTTCTAAAAGATGGGGCACAACGTAAAAATCGTAAAACTTGAGGGTTATAATGTCGAATTTCGCTAAAATAATTTATACCAATTAAACTAATAATCTTATAAAATATTCCTTCCTTTATTTTCAATTAAATGACCTTTTTTTTTTACACTATAATACTCGCATGAGTTGATTTTTTTTTATTTTTTATTTTTTTTTTTATTTTTTGAAAACTCATCATGTGAAATCTTAATATATATGTCCAGTGGCGGATCCAGGATTTGATTAATAGGTTGTCCCATCATTGTCCATCGACCGCATATAACATCAAAAAATAGTCAAAGCTTGTATAATGAACAAAAAAAAAATACATAAAAAAGTTCATTTCATAAGAAAAAAATACAATCTGAAGCATGTAGTTGAGGTATTTCTTGCCTCTGAAGCTAAGGAGCTTTAACCACTAATGTGCTTTTAAATTATCATTGGACAATACATATCCTCTATTTGTACTGTTTAGTGTGTATGTATTTGAGAATTTATTTCAAACTAAGGCATTCCAACAAATATGTGAGGAAAAACCAAAAAAGGAAAGGCAGATGCTAGCCTGAAACATTAATGAGCTACAAATAATATATTCATAAATAAGTATACTTCTCTCCAAATAGCTCAAAACATCCTAAGTTTACAACTTCATCCATCAATAAGGCACACTCTCTAACCATTTCAAGTTTGACAAGGTAATGCAGCCATGCCGATTTTTTAAACGATGAACGACACACAAAAAGCAATGATTTGAGGTGTAATCATAATAGGCCAAGCTAAAAGCATCGTAGACAAACATTTACCTGTCTAAGAAAGGCATAAGAACATAGTCGTGCACAAGAAAATCCATTGCCCATGGTACAATTATCAAAACAACCAAAAATTTAGCCTGCAATACAGGAACACATAGTTCATAAGACAAAAGTCATGCACTTATCTAGCAACTGTTACACACTTTCATATAGCAAAAGTTAGAATATCCTAGGAACATACACAATCACACAAGTATAAACAAATAAACAGAAACCAGAAATACACAAAAGCAGGCAACAAAAGAAAGACTACCGAATTCCTCGAAACGAATTGAAAAACACGGTCTTCATACAATAAATCATCATCTTCTTTCCCAAGAATAAAATTCTCAAGAGTCTTCACTAACCCCCTCTTAGGCATTGTCTCATCAGGGTCGCCATCAACATCATCTTCTTTCAATTCATTCACATCATCATCATCAATATAATCCCATTCTCTTCTAACAGCACCATTTCCCTCATAAAAAACAAGCCAATCATCCCAATTCCTATTCTCCTCATTCTTAATTCCCTCTTGAGCCTCTCTCAACTCAATAAGCGCCTCGGCCTGATTCTTCCACGCCTCGAATTTCTCCTTCTCTGAATCCCTCTCTCCCTTGTCAGAACCCTCAACTTCAATTTTACTCTCCTCCTCAAACTCCTCCAAATCCTCCTCCCTTAAACCAAGCCAATTCCCATCTTCCTCAAAGAAAAACCTCCGCCACCAGCTCTAGCTTCTTCCTCGAATTAAGCCCCTTTTTCTTCTTCGCATTCGGAACCACTAACCCTAAAACCCGCTGATTCCTCCCCCCCAAAATCTCCCCTAACCCTAAAATTGGGCAAAAAATTGCTACTTTTCCTGTGCATTGAACTGCATAAACTAGGGTTAAAAACCATGAAATTGTCAATTAACACTACGGAAGAGCTCATAACCACAACCCAACATTGTCAACCAAAGATTCCCCAACAAATAAAATACTTTTTTGAACTTAATTTGAGTTATTCAAGCTGAAAAAGTGCAGAATTTGGGGAGAAAAGAAAGAATATCTCACATTCTTCAGCAAATGCGTGAAAACCCTAAAATGGCGACAAATGAAGAATTTAGCAATTGATTGAAAACTTAGGATTATCTATAACCAATAGTTCAATTATCCAACTTCGAAGAACCCTAAATTGAGTATATACCGATAATTAAATACACGATTAACACTAGATTGTCAAAATTAGAATTAGATGATTAAAGAAAAAGAAGCATCTAACCTTAGAGACTGCTTCAATGGAGGAGAGAAAGCTCAGAAGCCCCTTTTATGGAGAATTTCGAGTACGCTTCAATGGAGGAGAGAGAGAGAGAGAGAGAGGAAGCCGTGGTCTGTGTTCTGGCCTTCTGGGAGGATAGAGAGAGGAAGGAGTCACGGCGTACCCGTGAAAATGTGAAATAGATCTAATTTTATTTTTTTTATTGAAAAAAAAAGGTGGTCCTAGGATCCACAATGACTACATCTGAATCCGCCACTGTATATGTCACAAGTTATAGTTCGAACTATGATACAAACAAGCAAACCTTGATTCGACAACCCTACTTGTAAAACATACATGCATGTCAAGCTCAAATTTGATCGGACTCTTAAATTATTTTTTAACTCGATCGAATAAAACTAATATTTATGGCAACCAATCAATGAAGTTTTAAAACAAATTTCCACTTTCCATTAGTATTATTCTAGTGGCTTATTATTGTGAGCATACACAAGAAAAAGGTATCAATTCAATAACTATATACTAACACTATGTTTGGATAAGAAAACCAAATCCCTCATTTGGATAACAGATATGGCTGTGAATGATGCGATGGAAGATGATGGCCTGTGATGGAAGAAGAATCCTGTGAAATGGGTGCTAGAAAGGTTGTCTATGATCTTATGAAAAAATATGAGATAGTTGTTGAGAGAATAGAATAGCTTATTTATTATTTATCAATAGTTAGAGTATTTATACAAAATCTAAACTTATAAGATAGGAAACAATATTCCTAAAAAATATACCACCGTAATCATAAATCCTAAAGATATATTCTCTAAATAATATCTTAACATAAAATAAACCTAAATATATTATTCTCCTAATAAGATCAATACGGAAAATATATCACACATATATTTTCCGATATCTCATATCTCTAACATAATCGCCCTTTTAGTCTCTGAGATATGTGGTGTTTACATAATGATGTTCATTCATAATCTATTTATGAAAGAGCTTTAATTAATGTTGGTTAATTATTTATTGAGTTTCATAGTAAGGAAACATATTTTGTATACTACAGTCACATGTTTCATGGAATTACATTTGAGTAGTAGCTGCACATAAAAGTTGTGGTTCTAGGTTATTGGTGAATACTGCACATTAACACTACTAGAAAACAAGCGATTTTCGACGAAATTTTTTTCTTCAAAAAACGTGTTTCAACGGAATTCCGTTGGAAACTGTCGTCGTAAAGGTATTTATTGGAAAAACGACCTTTTCCGACAGAGTTTTTGAGGGAATTCTGGTGTCGAAAGAGATTTTCCCGCCTGGAAAAATCCGTCGGAAATTCCGACGAACACAATTCCGCCGGATATTTCCGACATAAATTTTGTCGAAAAATGCTTTATAAAAATTATAAAAAAACACCCCACACCACCCCTACCAGCCCACTTAACCCGTACCACAACCACATCAGACGCCCAATCCACCCACAACCTGACCACCAAAACCTAACCCGCAAACACACTAACCCCTACCAGCCCACCTAACCCGTAAACACACTAACCCACCTCACCACCAACCAAAACCCGTAAACTTCCTCACCACCCACCAAAACTCGTAATCCACCTCACTACCCACCAGAACCCCAACCCAAACCTGTAACCCACCATAACCCCAACCCAAACCAGATTCCCAGACACCACGACCCCCCATCCCCACCCAAACCACCATCCCCACCCACCAAAACCCCCACCCAAACCAGATCCACCCGAAAACAACTAGCCCACTCCCACCCAACCCTTACCCCAAACACAAACCACCCACCACCATCGCAATTCAACCACACATCACCATAGAATTAAAATTAAAAAAATCTTAAAAAACAAAATAAAAGAAAGAAAAAAGAGAACTTACCTTGAATTCCACCAAAACCCTAAAATTGGCTTGAAATTGGGTTTAAGTTTTCATGGTCGAATTTGACATGAAAAACTTGAAATTTACTTTTTTAAATTAAAACCCAATAATTTCATGGTCAAATTTCACAAACGATATCGAATTTTATCATGTTGACCGAACTAGGTATATTTGTGTGTTCATCTCATCTATTCTCTACTTTATTTCTCAAATTTACATTTATATATTGGTGTATATGTTCCTCGCAACATTACCTAAATAATTTAATCCTTGTCTATTTCCTAACAAAATATGTACACGTAAATCAAAAATCAAGTTTGCATTAGAATGAATTCACATATGTTAAGCTAGAGACATGATTGATGTTAAATTTTACTTAGAATCTAGTGAAATGGCAAAGGGCTGACTTGATTATGCACACATCTCTCAATTTGTATGTAATCTTGAGTTTTTTTATTCAAGTTGGAGGTCATATACTCAATTCCAATAAGAAACGAAAAAGTTATGGTCGTTTTACAAACTATCGTCGAAGCTAGAATTTTTTTACGAGAGTCCAATCAGCACGTCTATGCCAAAAAGTGGCACACCCTTTTTTGAACTTCTGCCTTGGTATTTGGAAAGTACACAAAACTGTGTGGTCAAGCAGCTCAAGCTCAAGCTAAGGCCATGTTTGGGTCACCTTATTTTTACTGATCTGATTTGGTTCGGTCTGATCTGACCTGATCTGATTGTCTGATTTGACCAAACTTTGACCTTAAGTGTACGATAATCTATAAAGAAAAAATATATCGAGTGGGATCTTGTTAGATTCGTAATAATGTGTAGTTTATTAATATGTAATTTTCACAATTTTTTTCATTAGGAAATTAAGAATATTTAGAAATAAAAAACCGCACATAAAACGATGTTCTGATCTGAACTTATTTTTTCTGATCTGAACTTATTTTTTCTGAAATAAGTAAAAATAAGTTGAACTAAACAAGGCCTAAGTAAGAGAGTTTTATTCCAATTGAAACGTAACAATATTATGGAATGCAACCTAAGAAAAGGTACGTAATAAACTGTAATTTGTGCATGATTCCTTTAGGCAAATATTTCCGTTAGTCAAATTATGTGTTAACTGATTTAGGTTGCACCAATCAATGGATGAGACTTTGAATCATTTACAAGGCCTATATAGGTTCTACTAATAGTAATTTATGCAATAGCTCAGACTTAGCTTAAAGAAACATTTATGGCCAATCAAACTCAAACATAATAAGCATATTAAAATGACATACTTATGCTCTCCATTACTCATGCTATTAATATATAGTAAGTGCATATATAGTGTAAATAAAACATGTGTTTTTTTATTCATGCATATACTCCATATTTGGGAGAGAAATACACCTTGATTATCACCAATATTAAAGTGATTAATTAACCATAAAATTAATTAGCCAATTAAACATACTCATATGAAATAAAGGCAACTCATAAGGCTAGAGCATTGTGACAATCAACCATATTTAGATGGTTTACAATGTCCTCCGAGAACGCGGTTTGAACAAATGTTTTTCCCACAGCATCTTCCACGACCAAATATACCACATGCTTCCCCCAATTTCTTGCACTTTGAGTTCGGGTCTACAATCAACCAACAAATTTTGAATAAAAACTTGTAATTACAATGTACTTCCTATGTATTACAAAATAACATTTTTTGTCAATATATATAATTTATATATGTTAGTATTATAAATCTGAATTTAAATTAATAATTAGCGTTAAAGAACTCTAATTCACAGGGTGAGTTCTCCACCAAACATACTAAGTTGGTATATAATTCTTAAGCCATGATATGACTAGTTCTAAACATTGTTTGCTTAATTTTAAGAAAAATTACAATATAATATATGTTGGAATAAAGAGAGTAAAAGTCATATATCTCGATTGGTTTTTGGCTTTTTTAAAGTATGATCAGATTACTCCACAAGTAGGTTGTGGTCTACCACGTTTGCCCACAGATGGGTTGTGGAGTAGACTTTTTCCATGTCTAGATTCACTCTTTGGCTTTCTACTCTTTCTCTTGGATTCCTTGATGGTCTTTTTTTCTATTCTTATATATATAGCCCCCTCATTCAAGTGGTTGTTTATTGTGATTAAATCATCTTCATTATTCTAATTTAATTAATCACTCATTTAATGGTTACATTTAACAGCATTTCTTCACGGTGACCTTGAGGAAGACATATACATGGAACAACCTGAGGGCTTTCAAATTCAAGGGGAAGGAAGAGCATGTGTGCAAATTGAAGAAGAGCTTGTATGGCCTAAAACAAGCTCCAAGGCAACGGTATCGCAAGTTTGACTCCTTTATGGGGGAGCAGGGCTACAAGAAGACTTCTTGTGATCATTGTGTCTTCTTGAAGAAATTTTCTGACAATGATTTTATCATTTTGCTATTTATGTTGATGATGTGCTTATTGTAGGGCAAATTAAAGTGTGGATAGAATTGTTAGTTTAAAGCAACAGTTGAGCAAGACTTTATCTATGAAAGAACTCGGGCCAACAAAGAACATTTTAGGCATGAGGATCATCCGTGATTGTAAGGCTCGAAGGTTGTGGTTGTCATAGGAAGCATATATTCAAAAGGTGCTTCAAAGGTTCAATAAGGAGAAAGCAAAACCAGTGAGTACTCCTCTTGCTTTGCATATTAAGTTGAGGTCTCAACAAAGTCCTTCTTTATCATAAGATAAGGAAATTATGATGCATATTCCGCCATATGCTTCAGCAGTCGGTTGCTTGATGTAAGCAATGGTTTGCACTAGACCCGATTTAGCTCATGCTCTAATCTGGGAAAGGAGCATTGGAATGCTATGATATGGATTATGAGATATCTACGAGGTAATGCAGATATAAAGCTAGGCTTTGGGAGTGATAAGCCTGTTCTTGTTGGCTACTCTAATTTTGATATCGACTCGAGGAAGTCTACTTTGGGTTATTTGATCACTTTTGCAGGGGGAGCAGTTTCTTGGCAATCTAGATTACAGAAATGTGTGGCATTGTCCACAACTAATTCAGAGTTCATTGCAATTACATAGGCATGTAAGGAGTTGTTATGGATGAAGTCATTTGTTTGTCAACTTGGATTTACACAAAAGAGATATGTGTTGTATTGTGACAGTCAAAGTGATATTCATCTTGCTAATAATTCTACCTTTCATGCAAAGCCGAAACACATTGATGTGAGGTATCATTGGATACAGGATGTTCTTGATGCTAAGTTTCTTGAGCTTTAGAAAATCCATACCGATGACAATGGCTCCGATATGATGACTAAGGCATTGCCAAGGGGTAAGTTTGAGACTTGTCGTTCGATTGCCGGAATGGAAACCACCTCCACATAGTTGGGAGGGGGAGATTTGTTGGGCTATGGGTCCCTTTCTATGTGATGTTGTGATTGTTTTTGGGGCAAGTAGTATAGCTAATGTCCAAGTGTGAAGTCTTCTCAATTCAGGAAGCTTCCTTTTCTTGACTTTGTGTGTGTATTGTTGTGGAAGCTTTTGGGACAAAAAAGTCTTTGAGATATTATTACACTTGCTGCCAGTAGAGAAGTAAATGAGGGAAGCAATTAGTTGAGAGTAGGAGAGAAAATACACAAAGTCCAAGCTTCGGAAATTAGGCCTCGATCGAAGCTCATCCGTGGTTTGATTTAGCACAAATTTTATCAGCTTGTCTGGGACATCTAGGGCTTTGTTTTCAATAGTCGGATTGTCATTTGATGCTATGGTTCGTGAGATATAGCTTCTGGGCAGAAGCTCCATTTTCTGGTTTAATCTCTCAATTTCTTCCTTAATTGTTTGTTCTTATGATTGTTGTTGTTGGGTAAATTGAGTACCCAACTTTTAGGATTTGGAATTGTGTTTTTGTAACATTCCTTGATTATAATAAGAGCAATTTGGGTGAACTCCTAAAGTCCCATGGTTTTTACTCTTCACATGGAAGAGGTTTTCCACGTAAATAGCGTGTGTCTTTTGCTTGATTGTTTATGCTCGTTCTCTGCCTTAAGTTGCTGCATTTTAAAGTGTTGATATTGCCGGTTGGTTTGTTGATCTTGGAGATATATCATATAGATTAGGTTAAGTGTGACCTTTGAACAAACTAGTAGCTTGTACGTGCTTGTGGTTTGTTTGTTTGATCGATTGACTATTCCGCAAGAGGTTCAACAGGGAGTTTTATGTTGAAAATAAGAAATGTGAGTTGACGATCGATACAATGTGCACCCCATTTGCGTCGGAATTCATTTTCAAATTCAGTGATGAAATGTCATGCCACACCATTTTCCTTTGATTAAACAAACACATTATTCTTATATTTTTGTAGCCTTTGAACACTTATATTTTACAACAATATACAAGTAATTTTTTTTTTTAAATCTAAGTTGGCCTTCCTTAAAATAAACATTCAAAATGGGAACAGGTTATGCGTCAAAAGAAAATAGTGTATAAAAGTTACCTTCTACACATCTATGACCAGCATGTTTACTACACCTATATCCCGGACAACAACCGATCACTGGAAAAACATTTGTCTCCGGTAACAAAACAACCTACTGCCATACCGGCCATGTTTTGCACTGCGAAGGTTTTAAATACAACATTAACACGTTAATGATAAATAATAATTACTACCTCTTTTTCTTAAAGTTTTTTATGTTTGAATAGTGATTATCTCAAGAAGATCAAATCAAGAACTATTTTTAAATATATATAGAGGAGAAGCATTTATCAAATAATTAAACAATTAAGAAACAATGAAATAATCATCGACTAATTAATTTACCAATAGCTAAAATGAAAAGAATGGTTACTACATTCTTCTGGGATTTGTAGAGAACCAACTTTTCCTCCATTTTCAGTGGTATATTTGAAAGACTATTAAATCACTATTGGTGATTGTTTTAATTTAAAGAAAATATGTCTTATATAGTAAAGGTCTGATCCTATTTATATACAATATTATGTACCTTGATATCATCGCCAAATATAGATATATAATTAGTGTTACAATCTGGAAGCCAACTTCGACAGTACAAAAATTGCATATTTTGAATTTTATTAATTTATTAAAAAAAAAATTTTGCATGCCCCGATTTACAGTAATTATACTGTACATCAAGCTTCTCACACATGTGAACAGTAACACAGAGTAGTTTTTTTTTTTAAAAAAAAATTCACCCATATTTTTACAAAAAGTAACCCATAATTTCACAAAAAAGTGACTCATATTTTCACAAGTTTTATCCATAATCTCCCCAATTTTTTTTTTTTTTTTTTTTATCAAAAGTAACCCATATTTTCATAAAAGTGACTCTTATTACTACAAAAGTGACCCATATTTCACTGTACATCAACATTTTGTAAAATTAAACTTAAATCTCCATTTATTTGAAGCTAAATTTAATACACAAAACTTAAACTTAATACTAAATAGAGTTGGAAATGAAGTTGGCATTCATTACACGAAAAACTTTAAAAGGTCAAACTTATCACTAATTTCACTAAATTGTTATCCTATTTTATTCATTTATTCAGATATTGATGACAATTAGTAGAGATATTGTGTAATCTGACATAACTCAATGAATTAGTATCGTCAATTCAAATTGAAGTCATCATGCATTGTCAAGATTTGGGAATGCTGTTTCCTTGCGTTTGTGTTCACAAATAATTCCCTTCATATATTACACCAAGTGAATTCAATAAATACATACAAATATACAATGCTTGATTAGGCCTTAATTAAGTCAAGCTAAAAACTACGGAGTATTAGCTAATAGCCTAATATGGCCCAAATAATACGTACAAAAATACTCCTAACCTGCATTCTTACATGCATATAGTTCATGAGAAGATTACATCAACAATGTTCATGAAGTTTGACTAATCTCTGTTGGAATAAAGGGGAGAAAAAGAGTTATCGCATTGAGCATCCTCCCGATCGAGCTAGCTGTGCTCAATCGGCTGCAAGAAATAAAAACGGATCTGCTGGAATCCCTACCACCCGATCGGGCGCAAGTGAAAGTCAAGAAACAGACCTTCGCTCACCAGGTCGGGCAAGCCATGCCCAGTCTGGTGCAAGGAGTTTCGAAATACGTCTATTTATTCTTGGATGCTTTCCCGGTCAAGCTAAGCCTTGCCGGTCGGGCGCAATAGTTTTTGTTGAAATTCAGCGGTTTTCTTCCTAGGATTCTATCTTGATCTTTGTTGATCCTTTTGTAATTAACAAACCCCCCCCCATTAAGTAGAAGATTATGGTGATTGAATCATCCTCTTTATTCTTGTTTTAATCACCCTTTTTTGATGACTAGAATTATTCTTTTCATCTTACATTCTTGCTTATAAATAGCTTGTTCATTTTTCTAAATTTGAGACATAAAATAAACACATTCTCTTCTTTATTAGGCATAAGTTACTTGGCTCTAACCCTCCACCCAAAAGTGCCTTAGTGGAAGTAGTATGTTAAACTTAGGGAACGTGTCGGCAAAAATAATTGAGCACCTCGGTTACACCGGAATTTCGTTTTCAAGTCAGTGAATTTGCTTCACGACACACCATTCTTGTTCCATTGGTTATAAGATCAACTTTTCGATCTTATCGTTTATTCCTTTCGCGTAGTCTTGAAAACATCTTATGTTACAACAATCTGTGCTTCCAAAACAATGGCCTTTACGAGAGACTATTAAACTAATTAGATCAATGTCATGAATCTTTATTACAGGAGTTTTTCATGATGCATTATTTGCTCGTTCGAGTTGTATGTTACTCGGACACTCAGGTACTCATGTGTAATACTGGTACGTGTTTAAAATGTCGACTTGGTTAGTTTGTGAAAATTTTCCATGATTTTGAGCTAAAATGATTATTAATGGATTTTGAAACTTGGAGAGCGGAGATGATGAAGAGCGAAAAATTGTCCCACCGGGCATGCCAATTTTTTTTTTCTGGGCGTTCGACCTAAATTCGGCTAATCCAAATTTGGCGCCTGCCAATTTATAAACCATAAAAATTCAAATCTGGTGACTAAGTGTCCTACCCACAACTAGGGGTGAGCATCGGACGGGTACCCGTACCATTAACACTATCGGATCGGGTACCCAATAACCAATA
>NW_018743755.1:0-56929 GCF_001683475.1 Chenopodium quinoa
AGATGCGTTGGAGGAGGAGGAAGAGCCGGTTGTGGCGCTTGTGCCACTTGGGGGTAAGGCATCAAAAGAGGATGCAGCTGAAGCCGAGTCCAGCAAGAAGAGTGCTGACCAGGCGGCAGCTGCTAATACTGAACTGCCCCTTTCTTAAGCTTAATGTATTTTTTTCCACGGCCTGCGTGCCGTTTGCTTTGTATTTACCCGGCCAGGGGGCCGGGGCTTTGAATATTTTGCTGGTCTTTAATGACCGGCTTATTTTTAATGAATTTTTATTTTGCTTCAAATTTGTCCAAGTATTCCATATCTAATATCCCATTGTTTACTAGACCGACTGTTGTACGTGGCCGAACGTTGCAGACAGGTACGGATAGTTAGTACGCCGCCTATGCCCCTGGACGACTGGTTGTCTGTTTCCAGGATAGACGATCAGTCGGCCATTTATTCAATAGGTATTCGAACTATTTTGTCTGGATCCTTTTTAGGCAGGCGTGCCTGTCTTTTTGTAATTTTAACCAAGTAAGAAAGTGGTCTGACCAAGTAAATAGAATATTACCTAGTCGCCAAGGAATTGGGTGGTAGAGATAACAAGCGGCGGGGACCGGTTGTTTCCTATATTGCCAATGTTGTTGGCTTTTAACTCATAATTTGTTAACCTAGCAAGAGTAGTGGTTGAGAGCCCTGTTTGTTAAAAACAGGCGGACGACTCATACCTTTTAGGCTCCATACTAAGTTTGAGTGACTATTAAGTTAACATAGGAGTTACTTAGTCTTCGTCACACTCTAGATTGAGTAGTAGAGGTACCAGGCGGCGGAGGCCGGCTGATCCTCTTGATTTGCCAATGTTTGTTGCTATTAACTCAATAGGTTACCTAGTAGGAATAGAGGTTTGAGTGCCCTTGTTTGTTAAAAACAGGCGGACGACTCAAACCTTTTAGGTTCCATACCAAATTTGAGGGAGTGACTATGAGTTAACGTTGGAGTTACTCAGTCGCCGTCACTTTTGTTTGAGAAGTAGAGGTACCAGGCGGCGTAGGCCGGCTAGACCCCTTGATTCGCCAATGTTTGTTGGCTATTAACTCAATAGGTACCCCCTGCATTTATCCCAAGTAATACAGGCGGTCATCTGACTCAGATGTCAACTGCTACCACTGGTTTGGTTAGTGATAGAGTTATCCTTGTCTCAAAACGGCTACGTGGTTGCCCTTAGGGACAGTCGTATAGGTGCCGTGTAATTAGTTTATAGAACAATGTTCCACCCAAAAGGGAGCTGCTCTCTGCGACGAATTTCATCCGGAGGGATGCCGTCGGACGCCTGCTATGATGTTGGGACAGGTCGTATTAGTTTTGTAGATTTGATCAGTTGGCTTGGCGCCTGGTCTGATCATTCGGCGGTGGCCTTGGTAAGTTCTTGGTGAACGTAGGTGCTAAGTAAAAGAAGGGTAGCCGCCTGTTAGGCACAGGGTCGGCCAGGCCCTAATCTTTTTAGCTAAGTATTGTGAGTAAAATACTCAATGGAGAGTAGCCGACTGTAAAGGTACAGACGGCATGCCCCTCTGAAGATAGAGTGAAAAACTCAATGGAGAGTAGCCGACTGTAAAGGTACAGACGGCATGCCCCTCTGAAGATAGAGTGAAAAAACTCAACGGAGAGTAACCGACTGCAAAGGTACAGACGGCATGCCCCTCGTAATACAAAAACTGAATAGTAAGTGCAAACTTTATTAAGTAGCTCTTTACTTTACATCATTCAGAAGAAATATTTTTTAAGATTATCTACATTCCAAGTTCGAGGCAACGGTTGTCCGTCTGGTGTTTCCAGACGGTAGGTACCGTCCCTGACTTCCTCATAGATTCGGTAGGGTCCTTCCCAGTTGGGAGTTAGTTTGCCAGACTCATTAGCCCTACCAACTGCTTCCATTTTTCTAAGTACAAAGTCCCCTACTTTGAGTGGACGCCTGTGTACTTTTTTGTTGTATGATCTAGTCATTCTCAGGCGATAGATCTCATGGCGCAAGACAGCATTGCCCCTCTTTTCAGGAAGTGAGTCTAATGCCAGGCGCATGGCTTCCCAGTTTGCCTCTTCGTCATATAGCATTAGAGTCGGCTCGTAGTGTTCTATTGGAAGAACAGCTTCCGCACCGTAAGTTAGGAGGAATGGAGTTTCTCCAGTCGCCCCTTTTTTAGTCGTCCTAATGGCCCAGAGAACATGTGGTAGTTCATCCGCCCATAGGCCGCCTGCTCGTTCAATCTTTTTCTTGAGACCGTCTGAGATGATTTTATTAAAGGCTTCTACCTGGCCGTTTGCTTGTGGACGGCCGACAGATGCAAAGTAGTGTGCAATTCCTTGGTCTCCCAACCAGCTTTTGAGAACAGGCGTCTCAAATTGGGGACCATTATCAAAAACCATAGACATGGGAACCCCGAACCGAGTGATGACATTTTTTCCAAATGAATGAAATTACATCTTTCGTCTTGATTCCCTTTACAGCCTCCGCCTCTACCCATTTAGTGAAGTAGTCAACGGCAACAAGTATGTACCTTCTGCCGCCTGTAGCAGGCGTATATGGACCTAGAATGTCCATGCCCCACTTAGCAAACGGTAGTGGGCTGTGAATGGTAGTGAGGTCAGTAGCCGGACGGTGAATTAGTTTGCCAAACCTTTGGCACTTGTCACATTTTTTCACCATCTCCATTACATCTGCTTCCAAAGTAGGCCAAAAGTAGCCCTGCCGCCTTGCCCTTTGAGCAAGCATCCTCCCACCTATATGAGAAGCACAGTAACCAGAGTGAAGATCATCTAGTATCTCTCGTCCCTTTTCTGGAGTAACACACTTTAAGAAAGGTTGAAGTACCCCCTCTTGTGAAGTTCTCCCTTAATCATTTCAAAACAAGTGGCTCGTTTCTTCAGTGCTGCCGCCTGTTGAGGATCATCCGGCAGTGTACCGTTTGTCAGATATGCCCTTATTGAATCCATCCAGGTTGAGCTTCTGTCTAGGATTCCAATAGGGTCTTCCTCGATGCTTCTCTTCTCCATTACTTCCCAAAAAACAGTTCGAGGAGTATCGGAGGAGGCGGATGATGCTAATTTTGACAGTGCATCCGCCTGGTTGTTTTCTGATCTCGGCACTTGGATCAGATGGAAATCCTCAAGGGAGCCGACTGCTTGTCGGACCGCCTGTAAATACTTGATCATGGCCGGATGGGTTGCTTCGTATTCGCCATTGTACTGACTCACTATCAATTGTGAATCGAAACAGGCGTCTATTTTTCTTGCCCCTGCCGCCTTGGACATGCAGATCCCGGCTAGTAAAGCTTCATATTCTGCCTCATTGTTTGAAGCCTGAAAACTGAAGCGTAGAGCATACTCGAACCTGTCGCCCTCTGGCGACTGACATATGACGCCTGCTCCACAACCATTTGAAGTAGAGCTTCCGTCCACATATACCTTCCATACTTGGTCTGAAACTTGAGAGTCAGGAGGACGAGTCATCTCTACAATAAAGTCAGCAAAGGCTTGCCCCTTCACTGCTTTTCTAGGCTCGAAAGTAACTTCGAGGCTCTGTATTTCTATGGCCCATTTGATCATTCGGCCTGACGACTCCATGATGGTAAGTGGCCGCTTGATAGGTTGGTCTGTATACACGACGACTGCATGTGCCAAAAAGTAGGGGTTCAATTTTTTAACAGCCATGAAGAGTGCAAGACCAAATTTCTCCACTAGGGGATACCTCAACTCGGCATTTTTCAGTACGTGACTGACAAAGTAGACCGGGAGCTGACAGCCGTCCCTTTCAGCAAGGAGAACAGCGCTTAACGCATGATCAGAGACGACCAGGTACATGTAGAGAACCTCTTTGGGCAAAGGGATGACCAGCCTCGGCAAAGAATGCAAGTGAACTTTTAATTTCTGGAAGGCGGCCTCAGCATCCGGCCCCCATTCAAACCTTGCCTTTTTCTTAATTGCCTGGAAAAAGTATAGGCACTTGTCGCCTGATCGGCTTAGAAATCTTCCCAAGGCCGCCAGACAACCTGTTAACTTCTGAACCTCTCGGATGGTACGAGGCGACTGCATGTCAATGACCGCCTGCACCTTCTCAGGGTTCGCTTCTATTCCTCTCTGATTGATAAGGAATCTGAGAAATTTCCCAGACTCAACTCCAAATACACATTTCTTGGGATTGAGCATGACATGGTGCCGCCTGAGTGTGGCGAAAGTTTCTCGGAGGTCCGACAGATGATCTTTCTGAAGTTTAGTTTTGACAATCATATCATCAATATATGCCTCGACGTTTCTCCCAATCTGATCAAAGAACACTGTGTTTATCATTCGTTGGAAGGTAGCCGGGGCATTCTTAAGACCAAACGGCATGACCGTATAACAGTATAACCCCTGATCAGTGACGAAGGCCGTCTTCTCCTGATCTTTCTTCCATAAGGGAATTTGATGGAAACCAGAATAGGCGTCCATGAAACTCATCAAGGCATGGCCGGCTGTTGAGTCGACCAGGTTATCAATTTTAGGCAGAGGGTAACTGTCTTTGGGGCATGCCTTGTTTAAGTCTGTGTAGTCTACACACATTCGCCAGGTGCCATTCGGCTTTTTAACAAGCACCACATTTGCAACCCAGTCTGGGAAGTAACATTGCCGAATGAACCCTGCATCAAGTAATTTTTTAACTTCGGCGGCTGCCGCCTGACTTCTTTCTTCGCCATGGTTCCGCTTCTTTTGCCGTACCGGCTTCTTTTTCGGATCCACAGCGAGTTTATGTACCGCCAGATCAGGACTAATGCCTGGCATTTCATGGACTTCAAATGCAAAGATGTCCTTGTATTCTTTCAATAGGTTGTGAAAGTCGTCACCAAGGTTTCTCAGAGCAGTCGTCCCAACTTTGACTGTTCTGTCAGGACGTGAGTCGTCTAAGATCAGGTCCGCATGCTCACCAGCCGGCTCAGGGCGGAAATCATCCGGCCGCTCCTCTGCCAATGATTGCTATTTTCTTGCTTTTCTTGCGGACTCTGTCTGGGACGCCTTTCTCTTTTTGCCGCCTGCTTCTTGAACAGGCGCACTCTCCTTGACATTGTCAAGGTCTGTTTTTTCACCACTTGACCCAGTGGCCATAACAGTGGGCTTGACATCCGAGAGATAGCACTCTCGGGCCATCCTCTTATCTCCCCTTAGGGAGCCGACTGTTCCATTATCCCTCTCAAACTTGAGCAACATAAGAGACGGGATTATAACAGCCTTGGAATTATTCAGGGTTGGTCGACCCAGAATCATGTTGTAGGCCGAGAGTTCCTCTACTACTAGGAACCGGACTACCATGTGTCGTCCTTCCCCTTTTTCGCCCAGGCGAATGGGTAAATCTACTCGTCCCAGTGGGTGGACGACTCCTCCTCCAAACCTTATTAAAGGGTGGGAGGCCGGATGTATGCAGTCCGTCTGATATTTCAGTTTCGACAGACTTTTGCTGCTGATGAGATCTGAGGAGCTCCCGGTATCTATGAGGATTCGGCCAACTCTCTGGTTGGCCACTTTACATTCAATAACGAGAGGGTCGTCATGCGGCCCCTTATTCCTCCTAGATCCTCTTCAGTGATGACAATCTCAGGAAATGTATATTTGGACGGCCGTTCTTGGTGAACGGAATTTACATCTAACCGCCTTATATTATCTTTGTTGCCCCTAATAGTGGGGCCGCCTCCTGAGAAGCCGCCTGCAATGGTGTAGACGACTGCATCATCTGTATCGGAGCTGTCGGCCTGTTGATTCTTTTTGGCCGACAGCTTTTTTGAGGAAGTGTTCCCCGTAGATTTCTTGACATAAGTGTCAAGATCACCTTGCTCAGCCAGGCGGTCTAGGTACCGCATGAGACTGATGCAGTCATTGGTGTGATGACCAACGTCATCATGATAAGCACAGATTTTATCTTGGTTCCGGTTGTTTGCAGAACCCTTCATGGGGACCGGCTTCTCAATTGAGATCCGTCCCTTTATTTCTTTTAGGATAAACTGGTTATCCTTGTTAAACACATACTTTGGGGAGTATGGTTTGAATTCTTTTTTCTTTTTCTGGGCCGGCTGTTTAGAGGAATCAGCCGCCCAGACCTCTTTTCTTTTCTCATCTTTGTTTGACGACTGTTTCTGTCGTCCTTCTCTTTTGTCGAACTTTTTCCCGTCCGACTGTTTTATCGTACACAGATCAGTCGCCTGTATATAGGCTTCTGCTTCAATCAAGGCCTCTTGAAGAGTCGCCACCCTTTTTCGAACCAAATCAAATTTGAAGGTAGACCCGTCTTTGAGACCTCTAAAAAAGTCGGTATAAGCTACCTCATCCGGTAACCCTTGAATCTGTATTCTCATCAGGTTGAACCGCCTGATGTAAGAACGAAGCCCCTCCTTCTCGCCCTGCTGAATCGTTCCCAAATCAAGGGTCGTTTTCTTCGCAGGGATGTTCATGGCGAAGTTGGAGGCAAACAAGTAAGCAAGCGTCCTGAAGCTGTTTACACAACCAGTCGGCAGGTTGCCGAACCATTGCTGTGCGATTCCCTTGAGAGTGGCTGGGAAACACTTGCACCAAGTGGGATCATCCAACCCTTGAAGGTACATCAGGTTGGTGAATGCCATCAGATGGTCTTCTGGGTTAGTAGTGCCGTCATAGGCGCCTACTAGTACATTTTTTACTTTGGCCGGCTGAGCGGCTTCAGTAATTTCCTTGGAGAAGGCCGACGGCTGTTCACCAAGTCTAAGCAACCGTAGCTGCCAGTCCATAGGTTGGATGTTTTTTGCTGCAGGTCCACCAAATGGAGGTGGCTGCATAAAATACTGTTGTTGCAGCACAAATGGTAAGTTTGGTACCGCCTGGGCACTATGAAAGCCGGACTGACGGGAGGTGCCGCCTGACTGACTCTCATGGTACGACTGAGTATGCCTCATCGAGGCATTTCGCAAACTGTCTTGAAAGTCTGAAGTAGAAGCCGACTCTGACAATCGGTCACTCTTCTTCTGCTCTAGCAGTAGCCGAGCATCTGTGAATGTTTGCTTTGACCCGTCCGCCTGAATATGACGAACCGGTTTCCTATTTCCTGTAGGATAACGGAATTTTGTGAAATCAAGGGCAGGTGGCTCCCGCTTCCTAGATTTAGGATGAGGAGTCGCCTCTCGCCCTTGAACTGGCTTCCTCTTTAGTGAAGTGGAAGGTTTCTTGGCCGACTGCTCCTTGACTGAAGCAGGCGGCTTCTTGTTGATCAACTCTTGAATCTCTCCCTTGAAGTCCCTCATGAAGGTCATGAGTTCGTTCCTTGTGATGGGAGCAGACCCATCAGTCGGCTGTTGCCGAGCAGGCGGTGCGCCTGCTGGCTCGCTTCTTGTTTGAAGATGCTCCCGTTCCCTCCTTTCGGTATGACGGGTACGTCGGGCCCTTAGGGTCCCGTTTGGAGCTGTATGAGTTTCAACTTCAAATTCACTTTCAGTGTCATGGTCCGACTGAACTTGAGGGTCGTTTAGGGGACGCCTATCTTCAGGAGTCGGTACAGACTTGGATGCCATCTCTGAAGTACTCTCCCCACAGACGGCGCCAAATGTTTCGGGGTTTTCTGATGTCCTGCGGGAGAGTTACAATTCCGAGACTGGAACTGGACGCCTGTACCTGCAAAATAACGGAGACTCCTGAGAGCTCCGCCTCCAACGGTCAAGTTAGTACCTGATTAAGGAGTAATAAGTGCGGAAAATAAAGTACTAAAGTCTCTCTAGGTGAGAGTGTTTAATGTTGGTAATCTGCTTTGTTAGCGAGATTAGCCGGTTATTAGTGTCTTCCGTAACGTTTCTGTTCTGTTCTTCAGGTGAGATTAATTGCTTGATCCACTTTAATGAGGATTAATTAAGTATTTATAGTCTTGAGAAGCGTGCCACTCTCTAGGTTTAGGGTAAACCTAGGGCTGACCGGGCCTCTAAAAAGGATTGGCCCTTGTTGGCCGGTTTTCCCATTTGGCATGGGTGGACACGTGGCGTGTCTCAATTGGTCCGTAGAGGACGTATCTGTGATTGACACGTGGCAGGCTCCTATTAGCCTACGTGAAGGACACGTGGCGGAACCTGGTTGGTCCACTTGTCAAACGGTGATTGGAGGATAAAAATCCCCTAATCAATCATGTAATTCATTTGAGGAGATTGTTTGAAAAATTGAGGGAGGTGAAGTTGTATGGTAAGCTTGAAAAATGTGTATTCATGACTCCTAGTGTTGTATTCTTAGGATACATTGTAACAGGAGAGGGGGTTCATGTAGATCCGGAGAAGGTAAAAGCAGTCCAGTCTTGGTTGGCTCCAACCAATGTGCACGAAGTTAGAAGTTTTCATGGACTTGCCTCCTTCTATAGGCGGTTCATCAAAAACTTCTCTACCATCATGGCTCCAATCACCGAGTTGACCAAAAAGGGTGAGTTCGTATGGGAAGAAAATGCTCAACGAGCCTTTGAGAAGGTTAAACATATGCTTTGCAACGCTCCTATACTTGTGCTACCAGATTTCAACAAAGTGTTTGAGGTAGAGTGTGATGCAAGTGGGATTGGAATAGGTGCTGTTTTGATTCAAGAGAAGAAGCCCGTGAGTTACTTTAGTGAGAAGTTGAATGGGGCTAAGTTGAACTATTCCACTTATGACCGTGAGTTCTATGCCATAGTTAGAGCACTTGATCATTGGTCTCACTACCTTAGACCAAAACCATTTGTTCTTCATTCCGATCATGAGGCTCTGAAATTTATTCATGGGCAACAAAAACTCAACAAGAGACATGCTAAATGGGTGGAGTTTCTCCAATCATTTACCTTTAGCTCCAAGTACAAGGATGGAAAGAGTAATGTTGTGGCCGATGCATTGTCTCGTCGGAGCTACTTACTTTCCATGGTGGATGCTAAGATCTTGGGTTTTGAACAACTCAAGGAACGTTACATAAATGATCCCGACTTTGCTAGCGAGATAGAGAATCCTACCAAAGAGTTTGTGAGACAAGATGGCTACCTCTTTAAAGGTAACAAGCTATGTGTTCCGAAGAGTGGGGTTAGGGAGTTATTAGTGAGAGAAGTGCATGGTGGAGGTTTAGCCGGTCATTTTGGGATACAAAAGACTCTTGATATTCTAGGTGAACACTTCTATTGGCCTAGAATGATCAAGGATGTTACTCATGTTGTGGAGAGATGTGCTACTTGTCAAAAGGCTAAGGGACACTTCACAAAGGGTCTTTATACTCCGTTGCCAGTTCCGGATGCTCCATGGGAAAGTGTTAGCATGGATTTCATTGTTGGATTGCCTCGCACTCAAAGGGGAAGAGATAGCATCATGGTTGTTGTAGATAGATTCTCTAAAATGGCACACTTTGTAGCTTGTAATAAAACTGATGATGCCGTGAAAGTGGCCGAGCTGTACTTCAAGGAAATTGTCAAACTCCATGGCATTCCTCGAAGTATAGTATCTGATAGGGACTCCAAATTCCTTAGTCACTTTTGGAGAACCCTATGGAAACTTGTGGGTACCAAGTTACTATTTAGTACCTCTCATCATCCCCAAACCGATGGGCAAACCGAGGTCACTAATAGAACTTTGGGTACTTTGTTACGAGGTCTTGTGAGCAAAACGCAAAAAGATTGGGACATGAAATTAGCCCATGCGGAGTTTGCTTACAATAGAGCTCATTCCCTAACTACTTCCCGTTCTCCATTTGAAGTAGTTTATGGAGTGAACCCATTTGTGCCGATTGATCTTGTTCCTATGGTTAAGAGTGACATGGTAGAGAAAGATGCTAAAAAGAGGGTGGAAACCTTTCAAAAAACCTGTGAGCAAGTGAAGAAAAGAATTGAGGAGATGAATAAAAAATACCAAGAGCGAGCCAATAAGAAACGCAAACAGCCTATTTTTCATCCCGGGGACTTGGTTAGGGTGCATTTGAGGAGGGAGAGGTTCCCTAAGCTTCGCAAAAACAAGCTTATGCCTCGTTCTGATGGTCCTTTTAAGGTTCTTGAGAGGGTGAACGATAGTGCTTACAAAATTGAGCTACCAGACAAATTGATGGGTGTTAGTGCGACTTTCAATGTAGGGGATTTATCACCATACTTTGATGATTCAAGTTTGAGGGCAAACTCTTTTGAAGAAGGGGGGAATGATCCAAAGTGGACATCTAATGAACCTGTTGCTTTAGTCTTAGAGACTCTTGGGTTTTTCCCATTCACAAAGAAGGGTGAAATTATATGCTGCATTTCATGGGAAGATTGAAGATTGGTACACGGTTGGCTAGCATCACATTTTGGACGCATTTCATGACTATTTTGGGCGTGTGGATCCTAGGCCATTTACTATCTATTATTAACTTATGTGCTAGTTAATGTTGCTGAAATAATGCCAAGAATCTAGCTCATAGCCGGTTGTAATGGGGGGGGGTTATCAATAGGCTTTATTATGCTTTCATTACTTAGCTTAAATCAAGGCTTAAATCAAGGAGGAAACCATTGGCTATTGGCCTTTCATTCTTGGACGGTTTCCTTGGCTTTTGGTGTGCTTTTGCTGCTCCTTTCCTCTATAAAAGGGAGAGCAAAACAGAAATTAAGAGGCAGTTTTGAGATTTGATAAAAAACCTTGTGTTTATAGCATTTTAACTTAGAGTTTGTCTCAAGTTCAAGTGTTCCCTTATTGCTTTGAGTGAGTCTTGAGTGATAAGCTTAGGAGAGATTGAGTGAGTCTTATCTCTGGCCTAAAACCCCAAAACTTTGAGTGTGTCCTTGAGTTTTGGCCCTTTTATCTTGTTCCATGATATTTGAGTATTCTAACTATAAGTATTTTTAAATCCATCAACCCATATTCGGGAGGGGGTATTTAGATTTACATCAAAAGCTAATTGATCCAAATGAAAGTAAAAAACATTCAAACAAAGCTTTTTGAATTAAATGAAATTTAAATGCATTCTACAAAGCTAATCGAAATAAATGAAAGTCATACACATTCAAACAAAACTTTTCGAATCAAATGAAAGTCAGATGCATTCTTAAAAGCTAATTAAATAGAATGAAAGTCAAACAAATTAAACAAAGCTTTTTAAATCAAATGAAAGTTAAATGCATTCTTCAAAGCTAATTGATCCAAATGAAAGTCAAACACATTCAAACAAAGCTTTTTGAATCAAATGAAAGTCAAATGCATTCTTCAAAGGTAATTGAATCAAATGAAAGTCAAACACATTCAAACGAAACTTTTCGAATCAAATGAAAGTCAAATGCATTCTTAAAAGCTAATTGAATCGAATGACAGTCAAACACATTCAAACAAAGCTTTTTGAATCAAATGAAAGTCAAATGTATTCTTGAAAGCTAATTGAATAGAACGAAAGTCAAACACATTCAAACAAAGCTTTTTGAATCAAATGAAATTTAAATGCATTTTCCAAAGCTAATTGAATCAAATGAAAGTCAAACACATTCAAACAAAGCTTTTTGAACCAAATGAAAGTCAAATGCATTCTTCAAAGGTAATTGAATCAAATGAAAGTCAAACACATTCAAACAAAACTTTTCGAATCAAATGAATTCTTAAAAGTTAATTGAATAAAATGAAAGTCAAACACATTCAAACAAATCTTTTTGAATCAAATGAAAGTCACATGCATTCTTCAAAGCTAATTGATCCAAATGAAAGTCAAACACATCCAAACAAAGCTTTTTGAATCAAATGAAATTTAAATGCATTCTACAAAGCTAATCGAAACAAATGAAAGTCATATACATTCAAACAAAACTTTTCGAATCAAATGAAAGTCAGATGCATTCTTAAAAGCTAATTAAATAGATTGAAAGTCAAACAAATTTAACAAAGCTTTTTAAATCAAATGAAAGTCAAATGCATTCTTCAAAGCTAATTGATCCAAATGAAAGTCAAACACATTCAAACAAAGCTTTTTGAATCAAATGAAAGTCAAATGCATTCTTTAAAGGTAATTGAATCAAATGAAAGTCAAACACATTCAAACGAAACTTTTCGAATCAAATGAAAGTCAAATGCATTCTTCAAAGCTAATTGAATAGAATGAAAGTCAAACACATTCAAACAAAGCTTAATGAATCAAATGAAAGTCAAATGCATTCTTCAAAGCTAATTGAATAGAATTAAAGTCCAACACATTCAAACAAAGCTTTTTGAATCAAATGAAAGTCAAATGCATTCTTCAAAGCTAATTGATCCAAATGAAAGTCAAACACATTCACACAAAGCTTTTTGAATCAAATGAAAGTCAATTGTATTCTTTAAAGCTAATTAAATCAAATGAAAGTCAAACACATTCAAACAAAGCTTTTTGAATCAAATGAAATTCAAATGCATTCTTCAAAGCTAATTGAATTGAATTAAAGTCCAACACATTCAAACAAAGCTTTTTGAATCAAATCAAAGTCAAATGCATTCTTCAAAGCTAATTGATCCAAATGAAAGTCAAACTCATTCACACAAAGCTTTTTGAATCAAATGAAAGTCAAATGCATTCTTTAAAGCTAATTAAATCGAATGAAAGTCAAACACATTCAAACAAAGCTTTTTGAATCAAATGAAATTCAAATGAATTCTTCAAAGCTAATTGAAACAAATGAAAGTCAAACACATTCAAACAAAGCTTTTTGAACCAAATTAAAGTCAAATGTATTCTTGAAAGCTAATTGAATAGAACGAAAGTCAAACACATTCAAACAAAGCTTTTTGAATCAAATGAAATTTAAATGCATTTTTCAAAGCTAATTGAATCAAATGAAAGTCAAACACAATCAAACAAAGCTTTTTGAACCAAATGAAAGTCAAATGCATTCTTCAAAGGTAATTGAATCAAATGAAAGTCAAACACATTCAAACAAAACTTTTCGAATCAAATGAAAGTCAAATGCATTCTTAAAAGTTAATTGAATAAAATGAAAGTCAAACACATTCAAACAAATCTTTTTGAATCTAATGAAAGTCACATGCATTCTTCAAAGCTAATTGATCCAAATGAAAGTCAAACAAATCCAAACAAAGCTTTTTGAATCAAATGAAATTTAAATGCATTCTACAAAGCTAATCGAAATAAATGAAAGTCAAACACATTCAAACAAAACTTTTTGAATCAAATGAAAGTCAGATGCATTCTTAAAAGCTAATTAAATAGAATGAAAGTCAAACAAATTAAACAAAGCTTTTTAAATCAAATGAAAGTCAAATGCATTCTTCAAAGCTATTTGATCCAAATGAAAGTCAAACACATTCAAACAATGCTTAATGAATCAAATGAAAGTCAAATGCATTCTTCAAAGCTAATTGAATAGAATTAAAGTCCAACACATTCAAACAAAGCTTTTTGAATCAAATGAAATTTAAATGCATTTTTCAAAGCTAATTGAATCAAATGAAAGTCAAACACAATCAAACAAAGCTTTTTGAACCAAATGAAAGTCAAATGCATTCTTCAAAGGTAATTGAATCAAATGAAAGTCAAACACATTCAAACAAAACTTTTCGAATCAAATGAAAGTCAAATGCATTCTTAAAAGTTTATTGAATAAAATGAAAGTCAAACACATTCAAACAAACTTTTTGAATCTAATGAAAGTCACATGCATTCTTCAAAGCTAATTGATCCAAATGAAAGTCAAACAAATCCAAACAAAGCTTTTTTGAATCAAATGAAATTTAAATGCATTCTACAAAGCTAATCGAAATAAATGAAAGTCAAACACATTCAAACAAAACTTTTTGAATCAAATGAAAGTCAGATGCATTCTTAAAAGCTAATTAAATAGAATGAAAGTCAAACAAATTAAACAAAGCTTTTTAAATCAAATGAAAGTCAAATGCATTCTTCAAAGCTAATTGATCCAAATGAAAGTCAAACACATTCAAACAAAGCTTTTTGAATCAAATGAAAGTCAAATGCATTCTTCAAAGGTAATTGAATCAAATGAAAGTCAAACACATTCAAACGAAACTTTTCGAATCAAATGAAAGTCAAATGCATTTTTTAAAGCTAATTGAATAAAATGAAAGTCAATCACATTCAAACAAAGCTTTTTGAACCAAATGAAAGTCAAATGCATTCTTCAAAGGTAATTGAATCAAATGAAAGTCAAACACATTCAAACAAAACTTTTCGAATCAAATGAAAGTCAAATGCATTCTTAAAAGTTAATTGAATAAAATGAAAGTCAAACACATTCAAACAAATCTTTTTGAATCAAATGAAAGTCACAGGCATTCTTCAAAGCTAATTGATCCAAATGAAAGTCAAACACATCCAAACAAAGCTTTTTGAATCAAATGAAATTTAAATGCATTCTACAAAGCTAATTGAAACAAATGAAGGTCATACACATTCAAACAAAACTTTTCGAATCAAATGAAAGTAACATGCATTCTTAAAAGCTAAGTAAATAGAATGAAAGTCAAACAAATTAAAGAAAGCTTTTTAAATCAAATGAAAGTCAAATGCATTCTTCAAAGCTAATTGATCCAAATGAAAGTCAAACACATTCAAACAAAGCTTTTTGAATCAAATGAAAGTCAAATGCATTCTTCAAAGGTAATTGAATCAAATGAAAGTCAAACACATTCAAACAAAACTTTTCGAATCAAATGAAAGTCAAATGCATTCTTCAATGCTAATTGAATAGAATGAAAGTCAAACACATTCAAACAAAGCTTAATGAATCAAATGAAAGTCAAATGCATTCTTAAAAGCTAATTGAATCGAGTGACAGTCAAACACATTCAAACAAAGCTTTTTGAATCTAATGAAAGTCAAATGTATTCTTGAAAGCTAATTGAATAGAACGAAAGTCAAACACATTCAAACAAAGCTTTTTGAATCAAATGAAATTTAAATGCATTTTTCAAAGCTAATTGAATCAAATGAAAGTCAAACACATTCAAACAAAGCTTAATGAATCAAATGAAAGTCAAATGCATTCTTCAAAGCTAATTGAATAGAATTAATGTCCAACACATTCAAACAAAGCTTTTTGAATCAAATGAAAGTCAAATGCATTCTTCAAAGCTAATTGATCCAAATGAAAGTCAAACACATTAACACAAAGCTTTTTGAATCAAATGAAAGTCAATTGCATTCTTTAAAGCTAATTAAATCGAATGAAAGTCAAACACATTCAAACAAAGCTTTTTGAATCAAATGAAATTCAAATGCATTTTTCAAAGCTAATTGAATCAAATGAAAGTCAAACACATTCAAACAAAGCTTAATGAATCAAATGAAAGTCAAATGCATTCTTCAAAGCTAATTGATCCAAATGAAAGTCAAACACATTAACACAAAGCTTTTTGAATCAAATGAAAGTCAAATGTATTCTTGAAAGCTAATTGAATAGAACGAAAGTCAAACACATTTAAACAAAGCTTTTTGAATCAAATGAAATTTAAATGCATTTTTCAAAGCTAATTGAATCAAATGAAAGTCAAACACATTCAAACAAAGCTTTTTGAACCAAATGAAAGTCAAATGCATTCTTCAAAGGTAATTGAATCAAATGAAAGTCAAACACATTCAAACAAAACTTTTCGAATCAAATGAAAGTCAAATGCATTCTTAAAAGTTAATTGAATAAAATGAAAGTCAAACACATTCAAACAAATCTTTTTGAATCAAATGAAAGTCAATTGCATTCTTTAAAGCTAATTAAATCGAATGAAAGTCAAACACATTCAAACAAAGCTTTTTGAATTAAATGAAATTCAAATGCATTCTTCAAAGCTAATTGAATTCAATTAAAGTCCAACACATTCAAACAAAGCTTTTTGAATCAAATGAAAGTCAAATGCATTCTTCAAAGCTAATAGATCCAAATGAAAGTCAAACACATTCAAACAAAGCTTTTTGAATCAAATGAAAGTCAAATGCATTCTTTAAAGCTAATTAAATCGAATGAAAGTCAAACACATTCAAACAAAGCTTTTTGAATCAAATGAAATTCAAATGAATTCTTCAAAGCTAATTGAAACAAATGAAGTCAAACACATTCAAACAAAGCTTTTTGAACCAAATTAAAGTCAAATGTATTCTTGAAAGCTAATTGAATAGAACGAAAGTCAAACACATTCAAACAAAGCTTTTTGAATCAAATGAAATTTAAATGCATTTTTCAAAGCTAATTGAATCAAATGAAAGTCAAACACATTCAAACAAAGCTTTTTTAACCAAATGAAAGTCAAATGCATTCTTCAAAGGTAATTGAATCAAATGAAAGTCAAACACATTCAAACAAAACTTTTCGAATCAAATGAAAGTCAAATGCATTCTTAAAAGTTAATTGAATAAAATGAAAGTCAAACACATTCAAACAAATCTTTTTGAATCAAATGAAAGTCACAGGCATTCTTCAAAGCTAATTGATCCAAATGAAAGTCAAACACATCCAAACAAAGCTTTTTGAATCAAATGAAATTTAAATGCATTCTACAAAGCTAATTGAAACAAATGAAGGTCATACACATTCAAACAAAACTTTTCGAATCAAATGAAAGTAACATGCATTCTTAAAAGCTAATTAAATAGAATGAAAGTCAAACAAATTAAAGAAAGCTTTTTAAATCAAATGAAAGTCAAATGCATTCTTCAAAGCTAATTGATCCAAATGAAAGTCAAACACATTCAAACAAAGCTTTTTGAATCAAATGAAAGTCAAATGCATTCTTCAAAGGTAATTGAATCAAATGAAAGTCAAACACATTCAAACAAAACTTTTCGAATCAAATGAAAGTCAAATGCATTCTTCAAAGCTAATTGAATAGAATGAAAGTCAAACACATTCAAACAAAGCTTAATGAATCAAATGAAAGTCAAATGCATTCTTAAAAGCTAATTGAATCGAGTGACAGTCAAACACATTCAAACAAAGCTTTTTGAATCTAATGAAAGTCAAATGTATTCTTGAAAGCTAATTGAATAGAACGAAAGTCAAACACATTCAAACAAAGCTTTTTGAATCAAATGAAATTTAAATGCATTTTTCAAAGCTAATTGAATCAAATGAAAGTCAAACACATTCAAACAAAGCTTAATGAATCAAATGAAAGTCAAATGCATTCTTCAAAGCTAATTGAATAGAATTAAAGTCCAACACATTCAAACAAAGCTTTTTGAATCAAATGAAAGTCAAATGCATTCTTCAAAGCTAATTGATCCAAATGAAAGTCAAACACATTAACACAAAGCTTTTTGAATCAAATGAAAGTCAATTGCATTCTTTAAAGCTAATTAAATCGAATGAAAGTCAAACACATTCAAACAAAGCTTTTTGAATCAAATGAAATTCAAATGCATTCTTCAAAGCTAATTGAATTCAATTAAAGTCCAACACATTCAAACAAAGCTTTTTGAATCAAATGAAAGTCAAATGCATTCTTCAAAGCTAATAGATCCAAATGAAAGTCAAACACATTCAAACAAATCTTTTTGAATCAAATGAAAGTCAAATGCATTCTTTAAAGCTAATTAAATCGAATGAAAGTCAAACACATTCAAACAAAGCTTTTTGAATCAAATGAAATTCAAATGAATTCTTCAAAGCTAATTGAAACAAATGAAGTCAAACACATTCAAACAAAGCTTTTTGAACCAAAGTAAAGTCAAATGTATTCTTGAAAGCTAATTGAATAGAACGAAAGTCAAACACATTCAAACAAAGCTTTTTGAATCAAATGAAATTTAAATGCATTTTTCAAAGCTAATTGAATCAAATGAAAGTTAAACACATTCAAACAAAGCTTTTTTAACCAAATGAAATTCAAATGCATTCTTCAAAAGTAATTGAATCAAATGAAAGTCCAACACATTCAAACAAAGCTTTTTGAATCAAATGAAAGTCAAATGCATTCTTCAAAGCTAATTGATCCAAATGAAAGTCAAACACATTAACACAAAGCTTTTTGAATCAAATGAAAGTCAAATGTATTCTTGAAAGCTAATTGAATAGAACGAAAGTCAAACACATTCAAACAAAGCTTTTTGAATCAAATGAAATTTAAATGCATTTTTCAAAGCTAATTGAATCAAATGAAAGTCAAACACATTCAAACAAAGCTTTTTGAACCAAATGAAAGTCAAATGCATTCTTCAAAGGTAATTGAATCAAATGAAAGTCAAACACATTCAAACAAAACTTTTCGAATCAAATGAAAGTCAAATGCATTCTTAAAAGTTAATTGAATAAAATGAAAGTCAAACACATTCAAACAAATCTTTTTGAATCAAATGAAAGTCAATTGCATTCTTTAAAGCTAATTAAATCGAATGAAAGTCAAACACATTCAAACAAAGCTTTTTGAATTAAATGAAATTCAAATGCATTCTTCAAAGCTAATTGAATTCAATTAAAGTCCAACACATTCAAACAAAGCTTTTTGAATCAAATGAAAGTCAAATGCATTCTTCAAAGCTAATAGATCCAAATGAAAGTCAAACACATTCAAACAAAGCTTTTTGAATCAAATGAAAGTCAAATGCATTCTTTAAAGCTAATTAAATCGAATGAAAGTCAAACACATTCAAACAAAGCTTTTTGAATCAAATGAAATTCAAATGAATTCTTCAAAGCTAATTGAAACAAATGAAGTCAAACACATTCAAACAAAGCTTTTTGAACCAAATTAAAGTCAAATGTATTCTTGAAAGCTAATTGAATAGAACGAAAGTCAAACACATTCAAACAAAGCTTTTTGAATCAAATGAAATTTAAATGCATTTTTCAAAGCTAATTGAATCAAATGAAAGTCAAACACATTCAAACAAAGCTTTTTTAACCAAATGAAAGTCAAATGCATTCTTCAAAGGTAATTGAATCAAATGAAAGTCAAACACATTCAAACAAAACTTTTCGAATCAAATGAAAGTCAAATGCATTCTTAAAAGTTAATTGAATAAAATGAAAGTCAAACACATTCAAACAAATCTTTTTGAATCAAATGAAAGTCACAGGCATTCTTCAAAGCTAATTGATCCAAATGAAAGTCAAACACATCCAAACAAAGCTTTTTGAATCAAATGAAATTTAAATGCATTCTACAAAGCTAATTGAAACAAATGAAGGTCATACACATTCAAACAAAACTTTTCGAATCAAATGAAAGTAACATGCATTCTTAAAAGCTAATTAAATAGAATGAAAGTCAAACAAATTAAAGAAAGCTTTTTAAATCAAATGAAAGTCAAATGCATTCTTCAAAGCTAATTGATCCAAATGAAAGTCAAACACATTCAAACAAAGCTTTTTGAATCAAATGAAAGTCAAATGCATTCTTCAAAGGTAATTGAATCAAATGAAAGTCAAACACATTCAAACAAAACTTTTCGAATCAAATGAAAGTCAAATGCATTCTTCAAAGCTAATTGAATAGAATGAAAGTCAAACACATTCAAACAAAGCTTAATGAATCAAATGAAAGTCAAATGCATTCTTAAAAGCTAATTGAATCGAGTGACAGTCAAACACATTCAAACAAAGCTTTTTGAATCTAATGAAAGTCAAATGTATTCTTGAAAGCTAATTGAATAGAACGAAAGTCAAACACATTCAAACAAAGCTTTTTGAATCAAATGAAATTTAAATGCATTTTTCAAAGCTAATTGAATCAAATGAAAGTCAAACACATTCAAACAAAGCTTAATGAATCAAATGAAAGTCAAATGCATTCTTCAAAGCTAATTGAATAGAATTAAAGTCCAACACATTCAAACAAAGCTTTTTGAATCAAATGAAAGTCAAATGCATTCTTCAAAGCTAATTGATCCAAATGAAAGTCAAACACATTAACACAAAGCTTTTTGAATCAAATGAAAGTCAATTGCATTCTTTAAAGCTAATTAAATCGAATGAAAGTCAAACACATTCAAACAAAGCTTTTTGAATCAAATGAAATTCAAATGCATTCTTCAAAGCTAATTGAATTCAATTAAAGTCCAACACATTCAAACAAAGCTTTTTGAATCAAATGAAAGTCAAATGCATTCTTCAAAGCTAATAGATCCAAATGAAAGTCAAACACATTCAAACAAATCTTTTTGAATCAAATGAAAGTCAAATGCATTCTTTAAAGCTAATTAAATCGAATGAAAGTCAAACACATTCAAACAAAGCTTTTTGAATCAAATGAAATTCAAATGAATTCTTCAAAGCTAATTGAAACAAATGAAGTCAAACACATTCAAACAAAGCTTTTTGAACCAAAGTAAAGTCAAATGTATTCTTGAAAGCTAATTGAATAGAACGAAAGTCAAACACATTCAAACAAAGCTTTTTGAATCAAATGAAATTTAAATGCATTTTTCAAAGCTAATTGAATCAAATGAAAGTTAAACACATTCAAACAAAGCTTTTTTAACCAAATGAAATTCAAATGCATTCTTCAAAGGTAATTGAATCAAATGAAAGTCCAACACATTCAAACAAAGCTTTTTGAATCAAATGAAAGTCAAATGCATTCTTCAAAGCTAATTGATCCAAATGAAAGTCAAACACATTAACACAAAGCTTTTTGAATCAAATGAAAGTCAAATGTATTCTTGAAAGCTAATTGAATAGAACGAAAGTCAAACACATTCAAACAAAGCTTTTTGAATCAAATGAAATTTAAATGCATTTTTCAAAGCTAATTGAATCAAATGAAAGTCAAACACATTCAAACAAAGCTTTTTGAACCAAATGAAAGTCAAATGCATTCTTCAAAGGTAATTGAATCAAATGAAAGTCAAACACATTCAAACAAAACTTTTCGAATCAAATGAAAGTCAAATGCATTCTTAAAAGTTAATTGAATAAAATGAAAGTCAAACACATTCAAACAAATCTTTTTGAATCAAAATGAAAGTCAATTGCATTCTTTAAAGCTAATTAAATCGAATGAAAGTCAAACACATTCAAACAAAGCTTTTTGAATTAAATGAAATTCAAATGCATTCTTCAAAGCTAATTGAATTCAATTAAAGTCCAACACATTCAAACAAAGCTTTTTGAATCAAATGAAAGTCAAATGCATTCTTCAAAGCTAATAGATCCAAATGAAAGTCAAACACATTCAAACAAAGCTTTTTGAATCAAATGAAAGTCAAATGCATTCTTTAAAGCTAACTAAATCGAATGAAAGTCAAACACATTCAAACAAAGCTTTTTGAATCAAATGAAATTCAAATGAATTCTTCAAAGCTAATTGAAACAAATGAAGTCAAACACATTCAAACAAAGGATTTTGAACCAAATTAAAGTCAAATGTATTCTTGAAAGCTAATTGAATAGAACGAAAGTCAAACACATTCAAACAAAGCTTTTTGAATCAAATGAAATTTAAATGCATTTTTCAAAGCTAATTGAATCAAATGAAAGTCAAACACATTCAAACAAAGCTTTTTTAACCAAATGAAAGTCAAATGCATTCTTCAAAGGTAATTGAATCAAATGAAAGTCAAATGCATTTTTCAAACAAAACTTTTCGAATCAAATGAAAGTCAAATGCATTCTTAAAAGTTAATTGAATAAAATGAAAGTCAAACACATTCAAACAAATCTTTTTGAATCAAATGAAAGTCACAGGCATTCTTCAAAACTAATTGATCCAAATGAAAGTCAAACACATCCAAACAAAGCTTTTTGAATCAAATGAAATTTAAATGCATTCTACAAAGCTAATTGAAACAAATGAAGGTCATACACATTCAAACAAAACTTTTCGAATCAAATGAAAGTAACATGCATTCTTAAAAGCTAATTAAATAGAATGAAAGTCAAACAAATTAAAGAAAGCTTTTTAAATCAAATGAAAGTCAAATGCATTCTTCAAAGCTAATTGATCCAAATGAAAGTCAAACACATTCAAACAAAGCTTTTTGAATCAAATGAAAGTCAAATGCATTCTTCAAAGGTAATTGAATCAAATGAAAGTCAAACACATTCAAACAAAACTTTTCGAATCAAATGAAAGTCAAATGCATTCTTAAAAGTTAATTGAATAGAATGAAAGTCAAACACATTCAAACAAATCTTTTTGAATCAAATGAAAGTCACATGCATTCTTCAAAGCTAATTGATCCAAATAAAAGTCAAACACATTCAAACAAAGCTTTTTGAATCAAATGAAAGTCAAAAGCATTCTTCAAAGCTAATTGAATAGAATGAAAGTCAAACACATTCAAACAAAGCTTTTTGAATCAAATGAAATTTTAAATGCATTCTTCAAAGCTAATCGAAACAAATGAAAGTCATACACATTCAAACAAAACTTTTCGAATCAAATGAAAGTCAGATGCATTCTTAAAAAGCTAATTAAATAGAATTAAAGTCCAACACATTCAAACAAAGCTTTTTGAATCAAATGAAAGTCAAATGCATTCTTCAAAGCTAATTGATCCAAATGAAAGTCAAACACATTAACACAAAGCTTTTTGAATCAAATGAAAGTCAATTGCATTCTTTAAAGCTAATTAAATCGAATGAAAGTCAAACACATTCAAACAAAGCTTTTTGAATCAAATGAAATTCAAATGCATTCTTCAAAGCTAATTGAATTCAATTGAAGTCCAACACATTCAAACAAAGCTTTTTGAATCAAATGAAAGTCAAATGCATTCTTCAAAGCTAATAGATCCAAATGAAAGTCAAACACATTCAAACAAAGCTTTTTGAATCAAATGAAAGTCAAATGCATTCTTTAAAGCTAACTAAATCGAATGAAAGTCAAACACATTCAAACAAAGCTTTTTGAATCAAATGAAATTCAAATGAATTCTTCAAAGCTAATTGAAACAAATGAAGTCAAACACATTCAAACAAAGCTTTTTGAACCAAATTAAAGTCAAATGTATTCTTGAAAGCTAATTGAATAGAACGAAAGTCAAACACATTCAAACAAAGCTTTTTGAATCAAATGAAATTTAAATGCATTTTTTCAAAGCTAATTGAATCAAATGAAAGTCAAACACATTCAAACAAAGCTTTTTTTAACCAAATGAAAGTCAAATGCATTCTTCAATGGTAATTGAATCAAATGAAAGTCAAACACATTCAAACAAAACTTTTCGAATCAAATGAAAGTCAAATGCATTCTTAAAAGTTAATTGAATAAATTGAAAGTCAAACACATTCAAACAAATCTTTTTGAATCAAATGAAAGTCACAGGCATTCTTCAAAGCTAATTGATCCAAATGAAAGTCAAACACATCCAAACAAAGCTTTTTGAATCAAATGAAATTTAAATGCATTCTACAAAGCTAATTGAAACAAATGAAGGTCATACACATTCAAACAAAACTTTTCGAATCAAATGAAAGTAACATGCATTCTTAAAAGCTAATTAAATAGAATGAAAGTCAAACAAATTAAAGAAAGCTTTTTAAATCAAATGAAAGTCAAATGCATTCTTCAAAGCTAATTGATCCAAATGAAAGTCAAACACATTCAAACAAAGCTTTTTGAATCAAATGAAAGTCAAATGCATTCTTCAAAGGTAATTGAATCAAATGAAAGTCAAACACATTCAAACAAAACTTTTCGAATCAAATGAAAGTCAAATGCATTCTTCAAAGCTAATTGAATAGAATGAAAGTCAAACACATTCAAACAAAGCTTAATGAATCAAATGAAAGTCAAATGCATTCTTAAAAGCTAATTGAATCGAGTGATAGTCAAACACATTCAAACAAAGCTTTTTTGAATCTAATGAAAGTCAAATGTATTCTTGAAAGCTAATTGAATAGAACGAAAGTCAAACACATTCAAACAAAGCTTTTTGAATCAAATGAAATTTAAATGCATTTTTCAAAGCTAATTGAATCAAATGAAAGTCAAACACATTCAAACAAAGCTTAATGAATCAAATGAAAGTCAAATGCATTCTTCAAAGCTAATTGAATAGAATTAAAGTCCAACACATTCAAACAAAGCTTTTTGAATCAAATGAAAGTCAAATGCATTCTTCAAAGCTAATTGATCCAAATGAAAATCAAACACATTAACACAAAGCTTTTTGAATCAAATGAAAGTCAATTGCATTCTTTAAAGCTAATTAAATCGAATGAAAGTCAAACACATTCAAACAAAACTTTTTGAATCAAATGAAATTCAAATGCATTCTTCTAAGCTAATTGAATTCAATTAAAGTCCAACACATTCAAACAAAGCTTTTTGAATCAAATGAAAGTCAAATGCATTCTTCAAAGCTAAATAGATCCAAATGAAAGTCAAACACATTCAAACAAAGCTTTTTGAATCAAATGAAAGTCAAATGCATTCTTTAAAGCTAATTAAAATCGAATGAAAGTCAAACACATTCAAACAAAGCTTTTTGAATCAAATGAAATTCAAATGAATTCTTCAAAAGCTAATTGAAACAAATGAAGTCAAACACATTCAAACAAAGCTTTTTGAACCAAATTAAAGTCAAATGTATTCTTGAAAGCTAATTGAATAGAACGAAAGTCAAACACATTCAAACAAAAGCTTTTTGAATCAAATGAAATTTAAATGCATTTTTCAAAGCTAATTGAATCAAATGAAAAGTCAAACACATTCAAACAAAGCTTTTTTAACCAAATGAAAGTCAAATGCATTCTTCAAAAGGTAATTGAATAAAATGAAAGTCAAACACATTCAAACAAAACTTTTAGAATCAAATGAAAGTCAAATGCATTCTTAAAAGTTAATTGAATAAAATGAAAGTCAAACACATTCAAACAAATCTTTTTGAATCAAATGAAAGTCACAGGCATTCTTCAAAGCAAATTGATCCAAATGAAATGTCGAACACATCCAAACAAAGCTTTTTGAATCAAATGAAATTTAAATGCATTCTACAAAGCTAATTGAAAACAAATGAAGGTCATACACATTCAAACAAAACTTTTCGAATCAAATGAAAGTAACATGCATTCTTAAAAAGCTAATTAAATAGAATGAAAGTTCAAACAAATTAAAGAAAGCTTTTAAAATCAAATGAAAGTCAAATGCAATTCTTCAAAGCTAATTGATCCAAATGAAAGTCAAACACATTCAAACAAAGCTTTTTTGAATCAAATGAAGTCAAATGCATTCTTCAAAGGTAATTGAATCAAATGAAAGTCAAACACATTCAAACAAATTTGAATCAAATGAAAGTCAAATGCATTCTTAAAAGCTAATTGAATGTCAAACACATTCAAACAAAGCTTTTTGAATCAAATGAAAGTCAAATGTATTCTTGAAAGCTAATTGAATTAAAGTCAAACACATTAAACAAAGCTTTTTGAATCAAATGTCAAAGCTAATTGAATCAAATGAAAGTCAAACACATTCAAACAAAGCTTTTTGAACCAAATGAAAGTCAAATGCATTCTTCAAAGGTAATTGAATCAAATGAAAGTCAAACACATTCAAACAAAACTTTTCGAATCAAATGAAAGTCAAATGCATTCTTAAAAGTTAATTGAATAAAAAAAGAAAGTCAAACACATTCAAACAAATCTTTTTGAATCAAATGAAAGTCACATGCATTCTTCAAAGCTAATTGATCCAAATGAAAGTCAAACACATCCAAACAAAGCTTTTTGAATCAAATGAAATTTAAATGCATTCTACAAAGCTAATCGAAACAAATGAAAGTCATACACATTCAAACAAAACTTTTCGAATCAAATGAAAGTCAGATGCATTCTTAAAAGCTAATTAAATAGATGAAAGTCAAACAAATTAAACAAAGCTTTTTAAATCAAATGAAAGTCAAATGCATTCTTCAAAGCTAATTGATCCAAATGAAAGTCAAACACATTCAAACAAAACTTTTTGAATCAAATGAAAGTCAAATGCATTCAAAGGTAATTGAATCAAATGAAAGTCAAACACATTCAAACGAAACTTTTCGAATCAATGAAAGTCAAATGCATTCTTCAAAGCTAATTGAATAGAATGAAAGTCAAACACATTCAAACAAAGCTTAATGAATCAAATGAAAGTCAAATGCATTCTTCAAAGCTAATTGAATAGAATTAAAGTCCAACACATCAAACAAAGCTTTTTGAATCAAATGAAAGTAAATGCATTCTTCAAGCTAATTGATCCAAATGAAAGTCAAACACATTAACACAAAGCTTTTTGAATCAAATGAAAGTCAATTGCATTCTTTAAAGCTAATTAAATCGAATGAAAGTCAAACACATTCAAACAAAGCTTTTTGAATCAAATGAAATTCAAATGCATTCTTCAAAGCTAATTGAATTGAATTAAAGTCCAACACATTCAAACAAAGCTTTTTGAATCAAAAAAGTCAAATGCATTCTTCAAAGCTAATTGATAATGAAAGTCAAACACATTCACACAAAGCTTTTTGAATCAAATGAAAGTCAATGCAAAAGCATCGAATGAAAGTCAAACACATTAAGCAAATGAAATTCTTCAAAGCTAATTGAAACAAATGAAAGTCAAACACATTCAAACAAAGCTTTTTGAACCAAATTAAAGTCAAATGTATTCTTGAAAGCTAATTGAATAGAACGAAAGTCAAACACATTCAAACAAAGCTTTTTGAATCAAATGAAATTTAAATGCATTTTTCAAAGCTAATTGAATCAAATGAAAGTCAAACACATTCAAACAAAGCTTTTTGAACCAAATGAAAGTCAAATGCATTCTTCAAAGGTAATTGAATCAAATGAAAGTCAAACACATTCAAACAAAACTTTTCGATCAAATGAAAGTCAAATGCATTCTTAAAAGTTAATTGAATAAAATGAAAGTCAAACACATTCAAACAAATCTTTTTGAATCAAATGAAAGTCACATGCATTCTTCAAAGCTAATTGATCCAAATGAAAGTCAAACACATCCAAACAAAGCTTTTTGAATCAAATGAAATTTAAATGCATTCTACAAAGCTAATCGAAACAAATGAAAGTCATAAACTTTTCGAATCAAAAAGTCAGATGCATTCTTAAAAGCTAATTAAATAGAATGAAAGTCAAACAAAAAACAAAGCTTTTTAAATCAAATGAAAGTCAAATGCATTCTTCAAAGCTAAATCCAAGTCAAACACATTCAAACAAAGCTTTTTGAATCAAATGATGCATTCTTCAAAGGTAATTGAATCAAATGAAAGTCAAACACATTCAAACAAACTTTTCGAATCAAATGAAAGTCAAATGCATTCAAAGCTAATTGAATAGAATGAAAGTCAAACACATTCAAACAAAGCTTTTTGAATCAAATGAAAGTCAAATGCATTCTTCAAAGCTAATTGAATAGAATTAAAGTCCAACACATTCAAACAAAGCTTTTTGAATCAAATGAAAGTCAAATGCATTCTTCAAAGCTAATTGATCCAAATGAAAGTCAAACACATTAACACAAAGCTTTTTGAATCAAATGAAAGTCAATGCATTCTTTAAAGCTAATTAAATCGAATGAAAGTCAAAACACATTCAAACAAAGCTTTTTGAATCAAATGAAATTCAAATGCATTCTTCAAAGCTAATTGAATTGAATTAAAGACATTCAAACAAAGCTTTTTGAATCAAATGAAAGTCAAATGCATTCTTCAAAGCTAATTGATCAAATGAAAGTCAAACACATTCAAACAAAAGCTTTTTTGAATCAAATGAAAGTCAAATGCATTCTTAAAAGTTAATTGAATAAAATGAAAGTCAAACACATTCAAACAAATCTTTTTGAATCAAATGAAAGTCACATGCATTCTTCAAAGCTAATTGATCCAAATGAAAGTCAAACACATCCAAACAAAGCTTTTTGAATCAAATGAAATTTAAATGCATTCTACAAAGCTAATCGAAACAAATGAAAGTCATACACATTCAAACAAAACTTTTCGAATCAAATGAAAGTCAGATGCATTCTTAAAAGCTAATTAAATAGAATGAAAGTCAAACAAATTAAACAAAGCTTTTTAAATCAAATGAAAGTCAAATGCATTCTTCAAAGCTAATTGATCCAAATGAAAGTCAAACACATTCAAACAAAGCTTTTTGAATCAAATGAAAGTCAAATGCATTCTTCAAAGGTAATTGAATCAAATGAAAGTCAAACACATTCAAACGAAGAATCAAATGAAAGTCAAATGCATTCTTAAAAGCTAATTGAATGACAAACAAAGCTTTTTGAATCAAATGAAAGTCAAATGTATTCTTGAAAGCTAATTGAATAGAACGAAAGTCAAACACATTAAACAAAGCTTTTTGAATCAAATGAAATTTAAATGCATTTTTCAAAGCTAATTGAATCAATGAAAGTCAAACACATTCAAACAAAGCTTTTTGAATCAAATGAAAGTCAAATGCATTCTTCAAAGTAATTGAATCAAATGAAAGTCAAACACATTCAAACAAATTTTGAATCAAATGAAAGTCAAATGCAAAAAGCTAATTGAAAAAAGAAAGTCAAACACATTCAAACAAATCTTTTTGAATCAAATGAAAGTCAATGCATTCTTCAAAGCTAATTGATCCAAATGAAAGTCAAACACATTCACACAAAGCTTTTTGAATCAAATGAAAGTCAAATGCATTCTTTAAAGCTAATTAAATCGAATGAAAGTCAAACACATTCAAACAAAGCTTTTTGAATCAAATGAAATTCAAATGAATTCTTCAAAGCTAATTGAAACAAATGAAAGTCAAACACATTCAAACAAAGCTTTTTGAACCAAATTAAAGTCAAATGTATTCTTGAAAGCTAATTGAATAGAACGAAAGTCAAACACATTCAAACAAAGCTTTTTGAATCAAATGAAATTTAAATGCATTTTTCAAAGCTAATTGAATCAAATGAAAGTCAAACACATTCAAACAAAGCTTTTTGAACCAAATGAAAGTCAAATGCATTCTTCAAAGGTAATTGAATCAAATGAAAGTCAAACACATTCAAACAAAACTTTTCGAATCAAATGAAAGTCAAATGCATTCTTAAAAGTTAATTGAATAAAATGAAAGTCAAACACATTCAAACAAATCTTTTTGAATCAAATGAAAGTCACATGCATTCTTCAAAGCTAATTGATCCAAATGAAAGTCAAACACATCCAAACAAAGCTTTTTGAATCAAATGAAATTTAAATGCATTCTACAAAGCTAATCGAAACAAATGAAAGTCATACACATTCAAACAAAACTTTTCGAATCAAATGAAAGTCAGATGCATTCTTAAAAGCTAATTAAATAGAATGAAAGTCAAACAAATTAAACAAAGCTTTTTAAATCAAATGAAAGTCAAATGCATTCTTCAAAGCTAATTGATCCAAATGAAAGTCAAACACATTCAAACAAAGCTTTTTGAATCAAATGAAAGTCAAATGCATTCTTCAAAGGTAATTGAATCAAATGAAAGTCAAACACATTCAAACAAACTTTTCGAATCAAATGAAAGTCAAATGCATTCTTAAAGCTAATTAAATCGAATGAAGTCAAACACATTCCAACAAAGCTTTTTGAATCAAATGAAAGTCAAATGTATTCTTAAAGCTAATTGAATAGAACGAAAGTCAAACACATTAAACAAAGCTTTTTGAATCAAATGAAATTTAAATGCATTTTTCAAAGCTAATTGAAAATGAAAGTCAAACACATTCAAACAAAGCTTTTTGAATCAAATGAAAGTCAAATGCATTCTTCAAAGGTAATTGAATCAAATGAAAGTCAAACACATTCAAACAAAGCTTTTTGAATCAAATGAAAGTCAAATGCATTCTTAAAGTTAATTGAATAAAGTCAAACACATTCAAACAAATCTTTTTGAATCAAATGAAAAATGCATTCTTCAAAGCTAATTGAAATGAAAGTCAAACACATTCACACAAAGCTTTTTGAATCAAATGAAAGTCAAATGCATTCTTAAAGCTAATTAAATCGAATGAAAGTCAAACACATTCAAACAAAGCTTTTTGAATCAAATGAAATTCAAATGAATTCTTCAAAGCTAATTGAAACAAATGAAAGTCAAACACATTCAAACAAAGCTTTTTGAACCAAATTAAAGTCAAATGTATTTTTGAAAGCTAATTGAATAGAACGAAAGTCAAACACATTCAAACAAAGCTTTTTGAATCAAATGAAATTTAAATGCATTTTTCAAAGCTAATTGAATCAAATGAAAGTCAAACACATTCAAACAAAGCTTTTTGAACCAAATGAAAGTCAAATGCATTCTTCAAAGGTAATTGAATCAAATGAAAGTCAAACACATTCAAACAAAACTTTTCGAATTCAAATGAAAGTCAAATGCATTCTTAAAAGTTAATTGAATAAAATGAAAGTCAAACACATTCAAACAAATCTTTTTGAATCAAATGAAAGTCACATGCATTCTTCAAAGCTAATTGATCCAAATGAAAGTCAAACACATCCAAACAAAGCTTTTTGAATCAAATGAAATTTAAATGCATTTACAAAGCTAATCAAATGAAAGTCAACACATTCAAACAAAATCGAATCAAATGAAAGTCAATGCATTCTTAAAAGCTAATTAAATAGAATGAAAGTCAAACAAATTAAAAAGCTTTTTAAATCAAATGAAAGTCAAATGCATTCTTCAAAGCTAATTAATCCAAATGAAAGTCAAACACATTAAATGCATTCTTCTGAATCAAATGAAAGCATTTGAAAGTTGAAAGTCAAACACATTCAAACAAAGCTTAATGAATCAAATGAAAGTCAAATGCATTCTTCAAAGCTAATTGAAAGTCCAACACATTCAAACAAAGCTTTTTGAATCAAATGAAAGTCAAATGCTAATTGATCCAAATGAAAGTCAAACACATTAACACAAAGCTTTTTGAATCAAATGAAAGTCAATTGCATTCTTTAAAGCTAATTAAATCGAATGAAAGTCAAACACATTCAAACAAAGCTTTTTGAATCAAATGAAATTCAAATGCATTCTTCAAAGCTAATTGAATTGAATTAAAGTCCAACACATTCAAACAAAGCTTTTTGAATCAAATGAAAGTCAAATGCATTAAGCAAATGAAAGTCAAACACATTCACACAAAGCTTTTTGAATCAAATGAAAGTCAAATGCATTCTTTAAAGCTAATTAAATCGAATGAAAGTCAAACACATTCAAACAAAGCTTTTTGAATCAAATGAAATTCAAATGAATTCTTCAAAGCTAATTGAAACAAATGAAAATCAAACACATTCAAAAAAGCTTTTTGAACCAAATTAAAGTCAAATGTATTCTTGAAAGCTAATTGAATAGAACGAAAGTCAAACACATTCAAACAAAGCTTTTTGAATCAAATGAAATTTAAATGCATTTTTCAAAGCTAATTGAATCAAATGAAAGTCAAACACATTCAAACAAAGCTTTTTGAACCAAATGAAAGTCAAATGCATTCTTCAAAGGTAATTGAATCAAATGAAAGTCAAACACATTCAAACAAAACTTTTCGAATCAAATGAAAGTCAAATGCATTCTTAAAAGTTAATTGAATAAAATGAAAGTCAAACACATTCAAACAAATCTTTTTGAATCAAATGAAAGTCACATGCATTCTTCAAAGCTAATTGATCCAAATGAAAGTCAAACACATCCAAACAAAGCTTTTTGAATCAAATGAAATTTAAATGCATTCTACAAAGCTAATCGAAACAAATGAAAGTCATACACATTCAAACAAAACTTTTCAATCAAATGAAAGTCAGATGCATTCTTAAAAGCTAATTAAATAGAATGAAAGTCAAACAAATTAAACAAAGCTTTTTTAAATCAAATGAAAGTCAAATGCATTCTTCAAAGCTAATTGATCCAAATGAAAGTCAAACAATTCAAACAAAGCTTTTTGAATCAAATGAAAGTCAAATGCATTCTTCAAAGGTAATTGAATCAAATGAAAGTCAAACACATTCAAACAAACTTTTCGAATCAAATGAAAGTCAAATGCATTCTTAAAAGCTAATTGAATCGAATGAAGTCAAACACATTCCAACAAAGCTTTTTGAATCAAATGAAAGTCAAATGTATTCTTGAAAGCTAATTGAATAGAACGAAAGTCAAACACATTAAACAAAGCTTTTTGAATCAAATGAAATTTAAATGCATTTTTCAAAGCTAATTGAATCAATGAAAGTCAAACACATTCAAACAAAGCTTTTTGAACCAAATGAAAGTCAAATGCATTCTTCAAAGGTAATTGAATCAAATGAAAGTCAAACACATTCAAACAAAACTTTTCGAATCAAATGAAAGTCAAATGCATTCTTAAAAGTTAATTGAAAAAAAGAAAGTCAAACACATTCAAACAAATCTTTTTGAATCAAATGAAAGTCACATGCATTCTTCAAAGCTAATTGATCCAAATGAAAGTCAAACACATCCAAACAAAGCTTTTTGAATCAAATGAAATTTAAATGCATTCTACAAAGCTAATCGAAACAAATGAAAGTCATACACATTCAAACAAAACTTTTCGAATCAAATGAAAGTCAGATGCATTCTTAAAAGCTAATTAAATAGATGAAAGTCAAACAAATTAAACAAAGCTTTTTAAATCAAATGAAAGTCAAATGCATTCTTCAAAGCTAATTGATCCAAATGAAAGTCAAACACATTCAAACAAAAACTTTTTGAATCAAATGAAAGTCAAATGCATTCTTTAAAGGTAATTGAATCAAATGAAAGTCAAACACATTCAAACGAAACTTTTCGAATCAAATGAAAGTCAAATGCATTCTTCAAAGCTAATTGAATAGAATGAAAGTCAAACACATTCAAACAAAGCTTAATGAATCAAATGAAAGTCAAATGCATTCTTCAAAGCTAATTGAATAGAAAAAGTCCAACACATTCAAACAAAGCTTTTTGAATCAAATGAAAGAAGCTAATTGATCCAAATGAAAGTCAAACACATTAACACAAAGCTTTTTGAATCAAATGAAAGTCAATTGCATTCTTTAAAGCTAATTAAATCGAATGAAAGTCAAACACATTCAAACAAAGCTTTTTGAATCAAATGAAATTCAAATGCATTCTTCAAAGCTAATTGAATTGAATTAAAGTCCAACACATTCAAACAAAGCTTTTTGAATCAAATGAAAGTCAAATGCATTCTTCAAAGCTAATTGATCCAAATGAAAGTCAAACACATTCACACAAAGCTTTTTGAATCAAATGAAAGTCAAATGCATTCTTTAAAGCTAATTAAATCGAATGAAAGTCAAACACATTCAAACAAAGCTTTTTGAATCAAATGAAATTCAAATGAATTCTTCAAAGCTAATTGAAACAAATGAAAGTCAAACACATTCAAACAAAGCTTTTTGAACCAAATTAAAGTCAAATGTATTCTTGAAAGCTAATTGAATAGAACGAAAGTCAAACACATTCAAACAAAGCTTTTTGAAAAATGAAATTTAAAAGCATTTTTCAAAGCTAATTGAATCAAATGAAAGTCAAACACATTCAAACAAAGCTTTTTGAACCAAATGAAAGTCAAATGCATTCTTCAAAGGTAATTGAATCAAATGAAAGTCAAACACATTCAAACAAAACTTTTCGAATCAAATGAAAGTCAAATGCATTCTTAAAAGTTAATTGAATAAAATGAAAGTCAAACACATTCAAACAAATCTTTTTGAATCAAATGAAAGTCACATGCATTCTTCAAAGCTAATTGATCCAAATGAAAGTCAAACACATCCAAACAAAGCTTTTTGAATCAAATGAAATTTAAATGCATTCTACAAAGCTAATCGAAATAAATGAAAGTCATACACATTCAAACAAAACTTTTCGAATCAAATGAAAGTCAGATGCATTCTTAAAGCTAATTAAATAGAATGAAAGTCAAACAAATTAAACAAAGCTTTTTAAATCAAATAAAGTCAAATGCATTCTTCAAAGCTAATTGAATGAAAGTCAAACACATTCAAACAAATTTTTGAATCAAATGAAAGTCAAATGCAAAGCTAATTGAAAGTCAAACACATTCACACAAAGCTTTTTGAATCAAATGAAAGTCAAATGCATTCTTTAAAGCTAATTAAATCGAATGAAAGTCAAACACATTCAAACAAAGCTTTTTGAATCAAATGAAATTCAAATGAATTCTTCAAAGCTAATTGAAACAAAAAAAGTCAAACACATTCAAACAAAGCTTTTTGAACCAAATTAAAGTCAAATGTATTCTTGAAAGCTAATTGAATAGAAAAAGTCAAACACATTCAAACAAAGCTTTTTGAATCAAATGAAATTTAAATGCATTTTCAAAGCTAATTGAATCAAATGAAAGTCAAACACATTCAAACAAAGCTTTTTGAACCAAATGAAAGTCAAATGCATTCTTCAAAGGTAATTGAATCAAATGAAAGTCAAACACATTCAAACAAAACTTTTCGAATCAAATGAAAGTCAAATGCATTCTTAAAAGTTAATTGAATAAAATGAAAGTCAAACACATTCAAACAAAATCTTTTTGAATCAAATGAAAGTCACATGCATTCTTCAAAGCTAATTGATCCAAATGAAAGTCAAACACATCCAAACAAAGCTTTTTGAATCAAATGAAATTTAAATGCATTCTACAAAGCTAATCAAATGAAAGAAAAATCAAATGAAAGTCAAACAAAACTTTTCGAATCAAATGAAAGTCTGCATTCTTAAAGCTAATTAAATAAATGAAAGTTTAAACAAAGCTTTTTAAATCAAATGAAAGTCAAATGCATTCTTCAAAGCTAATTTATCAAATGAAAGTCAAACACATTCAAACAAAGCTTTTTGAATCAAATGAAAGTCAAATGCATTCTTCAAAAAATTGAATCAAATGAAAGTCAAACACATTCAAACAAACTTTTGAATCAAATGAAAGTTGAAAAGCTAATTGAATGAATGAAAGTCAAACACATTCAAACAAAGCTTTTGAATCAAATGTCAAATGCATTCTTCAAAGTGAAGCTTCAAAGTCAAATGCATTCTTAATTGATCAAATGAAAGTCATTCACACAAAGCTTTTTGAATCAAATGAAAGTCAAATGCATTCTTAAAGCTAATTAAATCGAATGAAAGTCAAACACATTCAAAGCAAATCAAATGAAATTCAAATTCTTCAAAGCTAATTGAAACAAATGAAAGTCAACACATTCAAACAAAGCTTTTTGAACCAAATTAAAGTCAAATGTATTCAAGCTAATTGAATAGAACGAAAGTCAAAACACATTCAAACAAAGCTTTTTGAATCAAATGAAATTTAAAGCATTTTTCAAAGCTAATTGAATCAAATGAAAGTCAAACACATTCAAACAAAGCTTTTTGAACCAAATGAAAGTCAAATGCATTCTTCAAAGGTAATTGATCAAATGAAAGTCAAACACATTCAAACAAAACTTTTCGAATCAAATGAAAGTCAAATGCATTCTTAAAAGTTAATTGAATAAAATGAAAGTCAAACACATTCAAACAAATCTTTTTGAATCAAATGAAAGTCACAGCATTCTTCAAAGCTAATTGATCCAAATGAAAGTCAAACACATCCAAACAAAGCTTTTTCAAATGAAATTTAAATGCATTCTACAAAGCTAATCGAAATAAATGAAAGTCATACACATTCAAACAAAACTTTCGAATCAAATCAAAGTCAGATGCATTCTTAAAGCTAATTAAATAGAATGAAAGTCAAACAAATTAAACAAAGCTTTTTAAATCAAATTAAAGTCAATGCATTCTTCAAAGCTAATTTTGAAAGAATTCAAACAAAGCTTTTGAATCAAATGAAAGTCAAATGCATTCTTCAAAGCTAATTGATCCAAATGAAAGTCAAACACATTCAACAAAGCTTTTTGAATCAAATGAAAGTCAAATGCATTCTTTAAAGCTTAAATCGAATGAAAGTCAAACACATTCAAACAAAGCTTTTTGAATCAAATGAAATTCAAATGAATTCTTCAAAGCTAATTGAAACAAATAAAAGTCAAACACATTCAAAAAGCTTTTTGAACCAAATTAAAGTCAAATGTATTCTTGAAAGCTAATTGAATAGAACGAAAGTCAAACACATTCAAACAAAGCTTTTTGAATCAAATGAAATTTAAATGCATTTTTCAAAGCTAATTGAATCAAATGAAAGTCAAACACATTCAAACAAAGCTTTTTGAACCAAATGAAAGTCAAATGCATTCTTCAAAGGTAATTGAATCAAATGAAAGTCAAAACATTCAAACAAACTTTTCGATTCAAATGAAAGTCAAATGCATTCTAAAAGTTAATTGAATAAAATGAAAGTCAAACACATTCAAACAAATCTTTTTGAATCAAATGAAAGTCACATGCATTCTTCAAAGCTAATTGATCCAAATGAAAGTCAAACACATCCAAACAAAGCTTTTTGAATCAAATGAAATTTAAATGCATTCTACAAAGCTAATCAAATGAAAGAAATCAAATGAAAGTCATTCAAACAAAACTTTTCGAATCAAATGAAAGTCAGATGCATTCTTAAAAGCTAATTAAATAAATGAAAGTCAAACAAATTAAACAAAGCTTTTTAAATCAAATGAAAGTCAAATGCATTCTTCAAAGCTAATTATCCAAATGAAAGTCAAACACATTCAAACAAAGCTTTTTGAATCAAATGAAAGTCAAATGCATTCTTCAAAGGTAATTGAATCAAATGAAAGTCAAACACATTCAAACGAAAGCTTTTTGAATCAAATGAAAGTCAATTGCATTCTTTAAAGCTAATTAAATCGAATGAAAGTCAAACACATTCAAACAAAGCTTTTTGAATCAAATGAAATTCAAATGCATTCTTCAAAGCTAATTGAATTGAATTAAAGTCAACACATTCAAACAAAGCTTTTTGAATCAAATGAAAGTCAAATACATTCTTCAAAGCTAATTGATCCAAATGAAAGTCAAACACATTCAACAAAGCTTTTTGAATCAAATGAAAGTCAAATGCATTCTTTAAAGCTAATTAAATCGAATGAAAGTCTAACACATTGAAACAAAGCTTTTTGAATCAAATGAAATTCAAATGAATTCTTCAAAGCTAATTGAAACAATGAAAATCAAACACATTCAAAAAAGCTTTTTGAACAAATTAAAGTCAAATGTATTCTTGAAAGCTAATTGAATAGAACGAAAGTCAAACATTCAAACAAAGCTTTTTGAATCAAATGAAATTTAAAAGCATTTTTCAAACCTAATTGAATCAAATGAAAGTCAAACACATTCAAACAAAGCTTTTTGAACCAAATGAAAGTCAAATGCATTCTTCAAAGGTAATTGAGTCAAATGAAAGTCAAACACATTCAAACAAAACTTTTCGAATCAAATGAAAGTCAAATGCATTCTTAAAAGTTAATTGAATAAAATGAAAGTCAAACACATTCAAACAAATCTTTTTGAATCAAATGAAAGTCACATGCATTCTTCAAAGCTAATTGATCCAAATGAAAGTCAAACACATCCAAACAAAGCTTTTTGAATCAAATGAAATTTAAATGCATTCTACAAAGCTAATCGAAATAAATGAAAGTCATACACATTCAAACAAAACTTTTCGAATCAAATGAAAGTCAGATGCATTCTTAAAGCTAATTAAATAGAATGAAAGTCAAACAAATTAAACAAAGCTTTTTAAATCAAATGAAAGTCAAATGCATTCTTCAAAGCTAATTGATCCAAATGAAAGTCAAACACATTCAAACAAAGCTTTTTGAATCAAATGAAAGTCAAATGCATTCTTCAAAGCTAATTGATCCAAATGAAAGTCAAACACATTCAACAAAGCTTTTTGAATCAAATGAAAGTCAAATGCATTCTTTAAAGCTAATTAAATCGAATGAAAGTCAAACACATTCAAACAAAGCTTTTTGAATCAAATGAAATTCAAATGAATTCTTCAAAGCTAATTGAAACAAATGAAAGTCAAACACATTCAAAAAAAGCTTTTTGAACCAAATTAAAGTCAAATGTATTCTTGAAAGCTAATTGAATAGAACGAAAGTCAAACACATTCAAACAAAGCTTTTTAAATCAAATGAAATTTAAATGCATTTTTCAAAGCTAATTGAATCAAATGAAAGTCAAACACATTCAAACAAAGCTTTTTGAACCAAATGAAAGTCAAATGCATTCTTCAAAGGTAATTGAATCAAATGAAAGTCAAACACATTCAAACAAAACTTTTCGATTCAAATGAAAGTCAAATGCATTAAAGTTAATTGAATAAAATGAAAGTCAAACACATTCAAAAAATCTTTTTGAATCAAATGAAAGTCACATGCATTCTTCAAAGCTAATTGATCAAATGAAAGTCAAACACATCCAAACAAAGCTTTTTGAATCAAATGAAATTTAAATGCATTCTACAAAGCTAATCGAAACAAATGAAAGTCATACACATTCAAACAAAACTTTTCGAATCAAATGAAAGTCAGATGCATTCTTAAAAGCTAATTAAATAGAATGAAAGTCAAACAAATTAAACAAAGCTTTTTAAATCAAATGAAAGTCAAATGCATTCTTCAAAGCTAATTGATCCAAATGAAAGTCAAACACATTCAAACAAAGCTTTTTGAATCAAATGAAGTCAAATGCATTCTTCAAAGGTAATTGAATCAATGAAAGTCAAACACATTCAAACGAAACTTTTCGAAAAATGAAAGTCAAATGCATTCTTCAAAGCTAATTGAATAGAATGAAAGTCAAACACATTCAAACAAAGCTTAATGAATCAAATGAAAGTCAAATGCATTCTTCAAAGCTAATTGAATAGAATTAAAGTCCAACACATGCAAACAAAGCTTTTTGAATCAAATGAAAGTCAAATACATTCTTCAAGGCTAATTGATCCAAATGAAAGTCAAACACATTAACACAAAGCTTTTTGAATCAAATGAAAGTCAATTGCATTCTTTAAAGCTAATTAAATCGAATGAAAGTCAAACACATTCAAACAAAGCTTTTTGAATCAAATGAAATTCAAATGCATTCTTCAAAGCTAATTGAATTGAATTAAAGTCCAACACATTCAAACAAAGCTTTTTGAATCAAATGAAAGTCAAATGCATTCTTCAAAGCTAATTGATCCAAATGAAAGTCAAACACATTCACACAAAGCTTTTTGAATCAAATGAAAGTCAAATGCATTCTTTAAAGCTAATTAAATCGAATGAAAGTCAAACACATTCAAACAAAGCTTTTTGAATCAAATGAAATTCAAATGAATTCTTCAAAGCTAATTGAAAAAATGAAAGTCAAACACATTCAAACAAAGCTTTTTGAACCAAATTAAAGTCAAATGTATTCTTGAAAGCTAATTGAATAGAACGAAAGTCAAACATTCAAACAAAGCTTTTTGAATCAAATGAAATTTAAATGCATTTTTCAAAGCTAATTGAATCAAATGAAAGTCAAACACATTCAAACAAAGCTTTTTGAACCAAATGAAAGTCAAATGCATTCTTCAAAGGTAATTGAATCAAATGAAAGTCAAACACATTCAAAAACTTTTCGATTCAAATGAAAGTCAAATGCATTCTTAAAAGTTAATTGAATAAAATGAAAGTCAAACACATTCAAAAAATCTTTTTGAATCAAATGAAAGTCACATGCATTCTTCAAAGCTAATTGATCCAAATGAAAGTCAAACACATCCAAACAAAGCTTTTTGAATCAAATGAAATTTAAATGCATTCTACAAAGCTAATCGAAACAAATGAAAGTCATACACATTCAAACAAAACTTTTCGAATCAAATGAAAGTCAGATGCATTCTTAAAAGCTAATTAAATAGATTGAAAGTCAAACAAATTAAACAAAGCTTTTTAAATCAAATGAAAGTCAAATGCATTCTTCAAAGCTAATTGATCCAAATGAAAGTCAAACACATTCAAACAAAGCTTTTTGAATCAAATGAATGCATTCTTCAAAGGTAATTGAATCAAATGAAAGTCAAACACATTCAAACGAAACTTTTCGAATCAAATGAAAGTCAAATGCATTCTTAAAAGCTTATTGAATAGAATGAAAGTCAAACACATTCAAACAAAGTTAATTGAATCAAATGAAAGTCAAATGCATTCTCTCAAAGCTAATTGAATAGAATTAAAAGTCAACACATTCAAACAAAGCTTTTTGAATCAAATGAAAGTCAAATACATTCTTCAAGGCTAATTGATCCAAATGAAAGTCAAACACATTAACACAAAGCTTTTGAATCAAATGAAAGTCAATTGCATTCTTTAAAGCTAATTAAATCGAATGAAAGTTCAAACACATTCAAACAAAGCTTTTGAATCAAATGAAATTCAAATGCATTCTTTCAAAGCTAATTGAATTGAATTAAAGTCCAACACATTCAAACAAAGCTTTTTGAATCAAATGAAAGTCAAATACATTCTTCAAAGCTAATTGATCCAAATGAAAGTCAAACACATTCACACAAAGCTTTTTGAATCAAATGAAGTCAAATGCATTCTTTAAAGTAATTAAATCGAATGAAAGTCTAACACATTGAAACAAGCTTTTTTGAATCAAATGAAATTCAAATGAATTCTTCAAAGCTAATTGAAACAATGAAATCAAACACATTCAAAAAAGCTTTTTGAACCAAATTAAAGTCAAATGTATCTTGAAAGCTAATTGAATAGAACGAAAGTCAAACACATTCAAACAAAGCTTTTTGAATCAAATGAAATTTAAATGCATTTTTCAAAGCTAATTGAATCAAATGAAAGTCAAACACATTCAAAAAAGCTTTTTGAACCAAATGAAAGTCAAATGCATTCTTCAAAGGTAATTGAGTCAAATGAAAGACAAAACACATTCAAACAAAACTTTTCGAATCAAATGAAAGTCAAATGCATTCTTAAAAGTTAATTGAATAAAATGAAAGTCAAACACATTCAAACAAATCTTTTTTGAATCAAATGAAAGTCACAGCATTCTTCAAAGCTAATTGATCCAAATGAAAGTCAAACACATCCAAACAAAGCTTTTTGAATCAAATGAAATTTAAATGCATTCTACAAAGCTAATCGAAATAAATGAAAGTCATACACATTCAAACAAAACTTTTCGAATCAAATGAAAGTCAGATGCATTCTTAAAAGCTAATTAAATAGATTGAAAGTCAAACAAATTAAACAAAGCTTTTTTAAATCAAATGAAAGTCAAATGCATTCTTCAAAGCTAATTGATCCAAATGAAAGTCAAACACATTCAAACAAAACTTTTTGAATCAAATGAAAGTCAAATGCATTCTTTAAAGGTAATTGAATCAAATGAAAAGTCAAACACATTCAAACGAAACTTTTCGAATCAAATGAAAGTCAAATGCATTCTTCAAAGCTAATTGAATAAAATGAAAGTCAAACACATTCAAACAAAGCTTTTTGAATCAAATGAAACAAATGAATTCTTCAAAGCTAATTGAAACAAATGAAAGTCAAACACATTCAAACTTTTTGAACCAAATTAAAGTCAAATGTATTCTTGAAAGCTAATTGAATAGAACGAAAGTCAAACACATTCAAACAAAGCTTTTTGAATCAAATGAAATTTAAATGCATTTTTCAAAGCTAATTGAATCAAATGAAAGTCAAACACATTCAAACAAAGCTTTTTGAACCAAATGAAAGTCAAATGCATTCTTCAAAGGTAATTGAATCAAATGAAAGTCAAACACATTCAAACAAAACTTTTCGATTCAAATGAAAGTCAAATGCATTCTTAAAGTTAATTGAATAAAATGAAAGTCAAACACATTCAAACAAATCTTTTTGAATCAAATGAAAGTCATGCATTCTTCAAAGCTAATTGATCAAATGAAAGTCAAACACATCCAAACAAAGCTTTTTGAATCAAATGAAATTTAAATGCATTCTACAAAGCTAATCGAAACAAATGAAAGTCATACACATTCAAACAAAACTTTTCGAATCAAATGAAAGTCAGATGCATTCTTAAAAGCTAATTAAATAGAATGAAAGTCAAACAAATTAAACAAAGCTTTTTAAATCAAATGAAAGTCAAATGCATTCTTCAAAGCTAATTGATCCAAATGAAAGTCAAACACATTCAAACAAAGCTTTTTGAATCAAATGAAAGTCAAATGCATTCTTCAAAGGTAATTGAATCAAATGAAAGTCAAAACATTCAAACGAAACTTTTCGAATCAAATGAAAGTCAAATGCATTCTTCAAAGCTAATTGAATAGAATGAAAGTCAAACACATTCAAACAAGCTTAATGAATCAAATGAAAGTCAAATGCATTCTTCAAAGCTAATTGAATAGAATTAAAGTCCAACACATTCAAACAAAGCTTTTTGAATCAAATGAAAGTCAAATACATTCTTCAAGGCTAATTGATCCAAATGAAAGTCAAACACATTAACACAAAGCTTTTTGAATCAAATGAAAGTCAATTGCATTCTTTAAAGCTAATTAAATCGAATGAAAGTCAAACACATTCAAACAAAGCTTTTTGAATCAAATGAAATTCAAATGCATTCTTCAAAGCTAATTGAATTGAATTAAAGTCAACACATTCAAACAAAGCTTTTTGAATCAAATGAAAGTCAAATGCATTCTTCAAAGCTAATTGAAAAATGAAAGTCAAACATTCACACAAAGCTTTTTGAATCAAATGAAAGTCAAATGCATTCTTTAAAGCTAATTAAATCGAATGAAAGTCAAACACATTCAAACAAAGCTTTTTGAATCAAATGAAATTCAAATGAATTCTTCAAAGCTAATTGAAACAAATGAAAGTCAAACACATTCAAACAAAGCTTTTTGAACCAAATTAAAGTCAAATGTATTCTTGAAAGCTAATTGAATAGAACGAAAGTCAAACACATTCAAACAAAGCTTTTTGAATCAAATGAAATTTAAATGCATTTTTCAAAGCTAATTGAATCAAATGAAAGTCAAACACATTCAAACAAAGCTTTTTGAACCAAATGAAAGTCAAATGCATTCTTCAAAGGTAATTGAATCAAATGAAAGTCAAACACATTCAAACAAAACTTTTCGATTCAAATGAAAGTCAAATGCATTCTTAAAAGTTAATTGAATAAAATGAAAGTCAAACACATTCAAACAAATCTTTTTGAATCAAATGAAAGTCACATGCATTCTTCAAAGCTAATTGATCCAAATGAAAGTCAAACACATCCAAACAAAGCTTTTTGAATCAAATGAAATTTAAATGCATTCTACAAAGCTAATCGAAACAAATGAAAGTCATACACATTCAAACAAAACTTTTCGAATCAAATGAAAGTCAGATGCATTCTTAAAAAGCTAATTAAATAGATTGAAAGTCAAACAAATTAAACAAAGCTTTTTAAATCAAATGAAAGTCAAATGCATTCTTCAAAGCTAATTGATCCAAATGAAAGTCAAACACATTCAAACAAAACTTTTTGAATCAAATGAAAGTCAAATGCATTCTTCAAAGGTAATTGAATCAAATGAAAGTCAAACACATTCAAACGAAACTTTTCGAATCAAATGAAAGTCAAATGCATTCTTCAAAGCTAATTGAATAGAATGAAAGTCAAACACATTCAAACAAAGCTTAATGAATCAAATGAAAGTCAAATGCATTCTTCAAAGCTAATTGAATAGAATTAAAGTCAACACATTCAAACAAAGCTTTTTGAATCAAATGAAAGTTAAATACATTCTTCAAGGCTAATTGATCCAAATGAAAGTCAAACACATTAACACAAAGCTTTTTGAATCAAATGAAAGTCATTGCATTCTTTAAAGCTAATTAAATCGAATGAAAGTCAAACACATTCAAACAAAGCTTTTTGAATCAAATGAAATTCAAATGCATTCTTCAAAGCTAATTGAATTGAATTAAAGTCAACACATTCAAACAAAGCTTTTTGAATCAAATGAAAGTCAAATGCATTCTTCAAAGCTAATTGATCAAATGAAAGTCAAACACATTCAACAAAGCTTTTTGAATCAAATGAAAGTCAAATGCATTCTTTAAAGCTAATTAAATCAATGAAAGTCAAACACATTCAAACAAAGCTTTTCGATTCAAATGAAAGTCAAATGCATTCTTAAAAGTTAATTGAATAAAATGAAAGTCAAACACATTCAAACAAATCTTTTTGAATCAAATGAAAGTCACATGCATTCTTCAAAGCTAATTGATCCAAATGAAAGTCAAACACATCCAAACAAAGCTTTTTGAATCAAATGAAATTTAAATGCATTCTACAAAGCTAATCGAAACAAATGAAAGTCATACACATTCAAACAAAACTTTTCGAATCAAATGAAAGTCAGATGCATTCTTAAAAGCTAATTAAATAGATTGAAAGTCAAACAAATTAAACAAAGCTTTTTAAATCAAATGAAAGTCAAATGCATTCTTCAAAGCTAATTGATCAAATGAAAGTCAAACACATTCAAACAAAACTTTTTGAATCAAATGAAAGTCAAATGCATTCTTTAAAGGTAATTGAATCAAATGAAAGTCAAACACATTCAAACGAAACTTTTCGAATCAAATGAAAGTCAAATGCATTCTTCAAAGCTAATTGAATAGAATGAAAGTCAAACACATTCAAACAAAGCTTAATGAATCAAATGAAAGTCAAATGCATTCTTCAAAGCTAATTGAATAGAATTAAAGTCCAACACATTCAAACAAAGCTTTTTGAATCAAATGAAAGTCATTCTTCAAGGCTAATTGATCCAATGAAAGTCAAACACATTAACACAAAGCTTTTTGAATCAAATGAAAGTCAATTGCATTCTTTAAAGCTAATTGATCCAAATGAAAGTCAAACACATCCAAACAAAGCTTTTTGAATCAAATGAAATTTAAATGCATTCTACAAGCTAATCGAAACAAATGAAAGTCATACACATTCAAACAAAACTTTTCGAATCAAATGAAAGTCAAATGCATTCTTTAAAGCTAATTAAATCGAATGAAAGTCAAACACATTCAAACAAAGCTTTTTGAATCAAATGAAATTCAAATGAATTCTTCAAAGCTAATTGAAACAAATGAAAGTCAAACACATTCAAAAAAAACTTTTTGAACCAAATTAAAGTCAAATGTATTCTTGAAAGCTAATTGAATAGAACGAAAGTCAAACACATTCAAACAAAGCTTTTTAAATCAAATGAAATTTAAATGCATTTTTCAAAGCTAATTGAATCAAATGAAAGTCAAACACATTCAAACAAAGCTTTTTGAACCAAATGAAAGTCAAATGCATTCTTCAAAGGTAATTGAATCAAATGAAAGTCAAACACATTCAAACAAAACTTTTCGATTCAAATGAAAGTCAAATGCATTATTATAAGTTAATTGAATAAAATGAAAGTCAAACACATTCAAACAAATCTTTTTGAATCAAATGAAAGTCACAGGCATTCTTCAAAGCTAATTGATCCAAATGAAAGTCAAACACATCCAAACAAAGCTTTTTGAATCAAATGAAATTTAAATGCATTCTACAAAGCTAATCGAAACAAATGAAAGTCATACACATTCAAACAAAACTTTTCGAATCAAATGAAAGTCAGATGCATTCTTAAAAGCTAATTAAATAGAATGAAAGTCAAACAAATTAAACAAAGCTTTTTTAAATCAAATGAAAGTCAAATGCATTCTTCAAAGCTAATTGATCCAAATGAAAGTCAAACACATTCAAACAAAGCTTTTTGAATCAAATGATAGTCAAATGCATTCTTCAAAGGTAATTGAATCACATGAAAGTCAAACACATTCAAACGAAACTTTTCGAATCAAATGAAAGTCAAATGCATTCTTAAAAGCTAATTGAATAGAATGAAAGTCAAACACATTCAAACAAAGCTTAATGAATCAAATGAAAGTCAAATGCATTCTTCAAAGCTAATTGAATAGAATTAAAGTCCAACACATTCAAACAAAGCTTTTTGAATCAAATGAAAGTCAAATACATTCTTCAAGGCTAATTGATCCAAATGAAAGTCAAACACATTAACACAAAGCTTTTTGAATCAAATGAAAGTCAATTGCATTCTTTAAAGCTAATTAAATCGAATGAAAGTCAAACACATTCAAACAAAGCTTTTTTGAATCAAATGAAATTCAAATGCATTCTTCAAAGCTAATTGAATTGAATTAAAGTCCAACACATTCAAACAAAGCTTTTTGAATCAAATGAAAGTCAAATGCATTCTTTAAAGCTAATTGATCCAAATGAAAGTCAAACACATTCACACAAAGCTTTTTGAATCAAATGAAAGTCAAATGCATTCTTTAAAGCTAATTAAATCGAATGAAAGTCTAACACATTGAAACAAAGCTTTTTGAATCAAATGAAATTCAAATGAATTCTTCAAAGCTAATTGAAACGAATGAAATCAAACACATTCAAAAAAGCTTTTTGAACCAAATTAAAGTCAAATGTATTCTTGAAAGCTAATTTAAATAGAACGAAAGTCAAACACATTCAAACAAAGCTTTTTGAATCAAATGAAATTTAAATGCATTTTTCAAACCTAATTGAATCAAATCAAAGTCAAACACATTCAAACAAAGCTTTTGAACCAAATGAAAGTCAAATGCATTCTTCAAAGGTAATTGAATCAATGAAAGTCAAACACATTCAAACAAAACTTTCGATTCAAATGAAAGTCAAATGCATTCTTAAAAGTTAATTGAATAAAATGAAAGTCAAACACATTCAAACAAATCTTTTTGAATCAAATGAAAGTCACATGCATTCTTCAAAGCTAATTGATCCAAATGAAAGTCAAACACATCCAAACAAAGCTTTTTGAATCAAATGAAATTTAAATGCATTCTACAAAGCTAATCGAAACAAATGAAAGTCATACACATTCAAACAAAACTTTTCTAATAAAATGAAAGTCAGATGCATTCTTAAAAGCTAATTAAATAGAATGAAAGTCAAACAAATTAAACAAAGCTTTTTAAATCAAAATGAAAGTCAAATGCATTCTTCAAAGCTAATTGATCCAAATGAAAGTCAAACACATTCAAACAAAGCTTTTTGAATCAAATGAAAGTCAAATACATTCTTCAAAGGTAATTGAATCAAATGAAAGTCAAAACACATTCAAACGAAACTTTCTCGAAATCAAATTGAAAGTCAAATGCATTCTTAAAAGCTAATTGAATCGAATGACAGTCAAACACATTCCAACAAAGCTTTTTGAATCAAATGAAAGTCAAAATGTATTCTTGAAAAGCTAATTGAATAGAACGAAAGTCAAACACATTAAACAAAGCTTTTTGAATCAAATGAAATTTAAATACATTTTTCAAAGCTAATTGAATCAAATGAAAGTCAAACACAATCAAACAAAGCTTTTTGAACCAAATGAAAGTCAAATGCATTCTTCAAAGGTAATTAAATCAAATGAAAGTCAAACACATTCAAACAAAACTTTTCGAATCAAATGAAAGTCAAATGCATTCTTAAAAGTTAATTGAATAAAAAGAAAGTCAAACACATTCAAACAAATCTTTTTGAATCAAATGAAAGTCACATGCATTCTTCAAAGCTAATTGATCCAAATGAAAGAAACACATCCAAACAAAGCTTTTTGAATCAAATGAAATTTAAATGCATTCTACAAAGCTAATCGAAACAAATGAAAGTCATACACATTCAAACAAAACTTTTCGAATCAAATGAAAGTCAGATGCATTCTTAAAAGCTAATTAAATAGATTTGAAAGTCAAACAAATTAAACAAAGCTTTTTAAATCAAATGAAAGTCAAATGCATTCTTCAAAGCTAATTGATCCAAATGAAAGTCAAACACATTCAAACAAAACTTTTTGAATCAAATGAAAGTCAAATGCATTCTTTAAAGGTAATTGAATCAAATGAAAGTCAAACACATTCAAACGAAACTTTTCGAATCAAATGAAAGTCAAATGCATTCTTCAAAGCTAATTGAATAGAATGAAAGTCAAACACATTCAAACAAAGCTTAATGAATCAAATGAAAGTCAAATGCATTCTTCAAAGCTAATTGAATAGAATTAAAGTCCAACACATGCAAACAAAGCTTTTTGAATCAAATGAAAGTTAAATACATTCTTCAAGGCTAATTGATCCAAATGAAAGTCAAACACATTAACACAAAGCTTTTTGAATCAAATGAAAGTCAATTGCATTCTTTAAAGCTAATTAAATCGAATGAAAGTCAAACACATTCAAACAAAGCTTTTTGAATCAAAAGAAATTCAAATGCATTCTTCAAAGCTAATTGAATTGAATTAAAGTCCAACACATTCAAACAAAGCTTTTTGAATCAAATGAAAGTCAAATGCATTCTTCAAAGCTAATTGATCCAAATGAAAGTCAAACACATTCACACAAAGCTTTTTGAATCAAATGAAAGTCAAATGCATTCTTTAAAGCTAATTAAATCGAATGAAAGTCAAACACATTCAAACAAAGCTTTTCGATTCAAATGAAAGTCAAATTGCATTCTTAAAAGTTAATTGAATAAAATGAAAGTCAAACACATTCAAACAAATCTTTTTGAATCAAATGAAAGTCACATGCATTCTTCAAAGCTAATTGATCCAAATGAAAGTCAAACACATCCAAACAAAGCTTTTTGAATCAAATGAAATTTAAATGCATTCTACAAAGCTAATCGAAACAAATGAAAGTCATACACATTCAAACAAAACTTTTCGAATCAAATGAAAGTCAGATGCATTCTTAAAAGCTAATTAAATAGATTGAAAGTCAAACAAATTAAACAAAGCTTTTTAAATCAAATGAAAGTCAAATGCATTCTTCAAAGCTAATTGATCCAAATGAAAGTCAAACACATTCAAACAAAACTTTTTTGAATCAAATGAAAGTCAAATGCATTCTTTAAAGGTAATTGAATCAAATGAAAGTCAAACACATTCAAACGAAACTTTTCGAATCAAATGAAAGTCAAATGCATTCTTCAAAGCTAATTGAATAGAATGAAAGTCAAACACATTCAAACAAAGCTTAATGAATCAAATGAAAGTCAAATGCATTCTTCAAAGCTAATTGAATAGAATTAAAGTCCAACACATGCAAACAAAGCTTTTTGAATCAAATGAAAGTTAAATACATTCTTCAAGGCTAATTGATCCAAATGAAAGTCAAACACATTAACACAAAGCTTTTTGAATCAAATGAAAGTCAATTGCATTCTTTAAAGCTAATTAAATCGAATGAAAGTCAAACACATTCAAACAAAGCTTTTTGAATCAAATGAAATTCAAATGCATTCTTCAAAGCTAATTGAATTGAATTAAAGTCAACACATTCAAACAAAGCTTTTTGAATCAAATGAAAGTCAAATGCATTCTTCAAAGCTAATTGATCCAAATGAAAGTCAAACACATTCACACAAAGCTTTTTGAATCAAATGAAAGTCAAATGCATTCTTTAAAGCTAATTAAATCGAATGAAAGTCTAACACATTGAAACAAAGCTTTTTGAATCAAATGAAATTCAAATGAATTCTTCAAAGCTAATTGAAACAAATGAAAATCAAACACATTCAAAAAAAGCTTTTTGAACCAAATTAAAGTCAAATGTATTCTTGAAAGCTAATTGAATAGAACGAAAGTCAAACACATTCAAACAAAGCTTTTTTAAATCAAATGAAATTTAAATGCATTTTTCAAAGCTAATTGAATCAAATGAAAGTCAAAACACATTCAAACAAAGCTTTTTGAACCAAATGAAAGTCAAATGCATTCTTCAAAGGTAATTGAATCAAATGAAAGTCAAAACACATTCAAACAAAACTTTTCGATTCAAATGAAAGTCAAATGCATTCTTAAAAGTTAATTGAATAAAATGAAAGTCAAACACATTCAAACAAATCTTTTGAATCAAATGAAAGTCACATGCATTCTTCAAAGCTAATTGATCCAAATGAAAGTCAAAACACATCCAAACAAAGCTTTTTGAATCAAATGAAATTTAAATGCATTCTACAAAGCTAATCGAAACAAATGAAAGTCATAAACATTCAAACAAAACTTTTCTAATCAAATGAAAGTCAGATGCATTCTTAAAAGCTAATTAAATAGAATGAAAGTCAAACAAATTAAACAAAGCTTTTTAAATAAAATGAAAGTCAAATGCATTCTTCAAAGCTAATTGATCCAAATGAAAGTCAAACACATTCAAACAAAGCTTTTTGAATCAAATGAAAGTCAAATGCATTCTTCAAAGCTAATTGAATCAAATGAAAGTCAAACACATTCAAACGAAAGCTTTTCGAATCAAATGAAAGTCAAATGCATTCTTAAAAGCTAATTGAATCGAATGACAGTCAAACACATTCCAACAAAGCTTTTTGAATCAAATGAAAGTCAAATGTATTCTTGAAAGCTAATTGAATAGAACGAAAGTCAAACACATTAAACAAAGCTTTTTGAATCAAATGAAATTTAAATACATTTTTCAAAGCTAATTGAATCGAATGAAAGTCAAACACATTCAAACAAAGCTTTTTGAATCAAATGAAAGTCAAATGCATTCTTCAAAGTAATTGAATCAAATGAAAGTCAAACACATTCAACAAAGCTTTTTGAATCAAATGAAAGTCAAATGCATTCTTAAAAGTTAATTGAGAAAGTCAACACATTCAAACAATTTTTTGAATCAAATGAAAGTCAATGCATTCTTCAAAGCTAATTGATTTGAAAGTCAAACACATTCACACAAAGCTTTTTGAATCAAATGAAAGTCAAATGCATTCTTTAAAGCTAATTAAATCGAATGAAAAAAACACATTCAAACAAAGCTTTTTGAATCAAATGAAATTCAAATGAATTCTTCAAAGCTAATTGAAACAAATGAAAGTCAAACACATTCAAACAAAGCTTTTTGAACCAAATTAAAGTCAAATGTATTTTGAAAGCTAATTGAATAGAACGAAAGTCAAACACATTCAAACAAAGCTTTTTGAATCAAATGAAATTTAAATGCATTTTTCAAAGCTAATTGAATCAAATGAAAGTCAAACACATTCAAACAAAGCTTTTTGAACCAAATGAAAGTCAAATGCATTCTTCAAAGGTAATTGAATCAAATGAAAGTCAAACACATTCAAACAAAACTTTTCGATTCAAATGAAAGTCAAATGCATTCTTAAAAGTTAATTGAATAAAATGAAAGTCAAACACATTCAAACAAATCTTTTTGAATCAAATGAAAGTCACATGCATTCTTCAAAGCTAATTGATCCAAATGAAAGTCAAACACATCCAAACAAAGCTTTTTGAATCAAATGAAATTTAAATGCATTCTACAAAGCTAATCGAAACAAATGAAAGTCATACACATTCAAACAAAACTTTTCAATCAAATGAAAGTCAGATGCATTCTTAAAAGCTAATTAAATAGAATGAAAGTCAAACAAATTAAACAAAGCTTTTTAAAAATGAAAGTCAAATGCATTCTTCAAAGCTAATTGATCCAAATGAAAGTCAAACACATTCAAACAAAGCTTTTTGAATCAAATGAAAGTCAAATGCATTCTCAAAGGTAATTGAATCAAATGAAAGTCAAACACATTCAAACGAAACTTTTCGAATCAAATGAAAGTCAAATGCATTCTTAAAAGCTAATTGAATCGAATGAAGTCAAACACATTCAACAAAGCTTTTTGAATCAAATGAAAGTCAAATGTATTCTTGAAAGCTAATTGAATAGAACGAAAGTCAAACACATTAAACAAAGCTTTTTGAATCAAATGAAATTTAAATACATTTTTCAAAGCTAATTGAATCAATGAAAGTCAAACACATTCAAACAAAGCTTTTTGAATCAAATGAAAGTCAAATGCATTCTTCAAAGGTAATTGAATCAAATGAAAGTCAAACACATTCAAACAAAGCTTTTTGAATCAAATGAAAGTCAAATGCATTCTTAAAAGTTAATTGAATGAAAGTCAAACACATTCAAACAAATCTTTTTGAATCAAATGAAAGTCACATGCATTCTTCAAAGCTAATTGATCCAAATGAAAGTCAAACACATTCACACAAAGCTTTTTGAATCAAATGAAAGTCAAATGCATTCTTTAAAGCTAATTAAATCGAATGAAAATCAAACACATTCAAACAAAGCTTTTTGAATCAAATGAAATTCAAATGAATTCTTCAAAGCTAATTGAAACAAATGAAAGTCAAACACATTCAAACAAAGCTTTTTGAACCAAATTAAAGTCAAATGTATTCAAAGCTAATTGAATAGAACGAAAGTCAAACACATTCAAACAAAGCTTTTTGAATCAAATGAAATTTAAATGCATTTTTCAAAGCTAATTGAATCAAATGAAAGTCAAACACATTCAAACAAAGCTTTTTGAACCAAATGAAAGTCAAATGCATTCTTCAAAGGTAATTGAATCAAATGAAAGTCAAACACATTCAAACAAAACTTTTCGATTCAAATGAAAGTCAAATGCATTCTTAAAAGTTAATTGAATAAAATGAAAGTCAAACACATTCAAACAAATCTTTTTGAATCAAATGAAAGTCACATGCATTCTTCAAAGCTAATTGATCCAAATGAAAGTCAAACACATCCAAACAAAGCTTTTTGAATCAAATGAAATTTAAATGCATTCTACAAAGCTAATCGAAACAAATGAAAGTCATACACATTCAAACAAAACTTTTCGAATCAAATGAAAGTCAGATGCATTCTTAAAAGCTAATTAAATAGAATGAAAGTCAAACAAATTAAACAAAGCTTTTTAAATCAAATGAAAGTCAAATGCATTCTTCAAAGCTAATTAATCCAAATGAAAGTCAAACACATTCAAACAAAGCTTTTTGAATCAAATGAAAATGCATTCTTCAAAGGTAATTGAATCAAATGAAAGTCAAACACATTCAAACGAAACTTTTCGAATCAAATGAAAGTCAAATGCATTCTTAAAAGCTAATTGAATAGAATGAAAGTCAAACACATTCAAACAAAGCTTAATGAATCAAATGAAAGTCAAATGCATTCTTCAAAGCTAATTGAATAGAATTAAAGTCCAACACATTCAAACAAAGCTTTTTGAATCAAATGAAAGTCAAATACATTCTTCAAGGCTAATTGATCCAAATGAAAGTCAAACACATTAACACAAAGCTTTTTGAATCAAATGAAAGTCAATTGCATTCTTTAAAGCTAATTAAATCGAATGAAAGTCAAACACATTCAAACAAAGCTTTTTGAATCAAATGAAATTCAAATGCATTCTTCAAAGCTAATTGAATTGAATTAAAGTCCACATTCAAACAAAGCTTTTTGAATCAAATGAAAGTCAAATGCATTCTTCAAAGCTAATTGATCAAATGAAAGTCAAACACATTCACACAAAGCTTTTTGAATCAAATGAAAGTCAAATGCATTCTTTAAAGCTAATTAAATCGAATGAAAGTCAAACAATTGAAACAAAGCTTTTTGAATCAAATGAAATTCAAATGAATTCTTCAAAGCTAATTGAAACAAATGAAAATCAAACACATTCAAACTTTTTGAACCAAATTAAAGTCAAATGTATTCTTGAAAGCTAATTGAATAGAACGAAAGTCAAACACATTCAAACAAAGCTTTTTGAATCAAATGAAATTTAAATGCATTTTTCAAAGCTAATTGAATCAAATGAAAGTCAAACACATTCAAACAAAGCTTTTTGAACCAAATGAAAGTCAAATGCATTCTTCAAAGGTAATTGAATCAAATGAAAGTCAAACACATTCAAACAAAACTTTTCGAATCAAATGAAAGTCAAATGCATTCTTAAAAGTTAATTGAATAAAAATGAAAGTCAAACACATTCAAACAAATCTTTTTGAATCAAATGAAAGTCACATGCATTCTTCAAAGCTAATTGATCCAAATGAAAGTCAAACACATCCAAACAAAGCTTTTTGAATCAAATGAAATTTAAATGCATTCTACAAAGCTAATCGAAACAAATGAAAGTCATACACATTCAAACAAAACTTTTCGAATCAAATGAAAGTCAGATGCATTCTTAAAAGCTAATTAAATAGAATGAAAGTCAAACAAATTAAACAAAGCTTTTTAAATCAAATGAAAGTCAAATGCATTCTTCAAAGCTAATTGATCCAAATGAAAGTCAAACACATTCAAACAAAGCTTTTTGAATCAAATGAAAGTCAAATACATTCTTCAAAGGTAATTGAATCAAATGAAAGTCAAACACATTCAAACGAAACTTTTCGAATCAAATGAAAGTCAAATGCATTCTTAAAAGCTAATTGAATCGAACGACAGTCAAACACATTCAAACAAAGCTTTTTGAATCAAATGAAAGTCAAATGTATTCTTGAAAGCTAATTGAATAGAACGAAAGTCAAACACATTAAACAAAGCTTTTTGAATCAAATGAAATTTAAATACATTTTTCAAAGCTAATTGAATCAAATGAAAGTCAAACACATTCAAACAAAGCTTTTTGAACCAAATGAAAGTCAAATGCATTCTTCAAAGGTAATTGAATCAAATGAAAGTCAAACACATTCAAACAAAACTTTTCGAATCAAATGAAAGTCAAATGCATTCTTAAAAGTTAATTGAATAAAAAGAAAGTCAAACACATTCAAACAAATCTTTTTGAATCAAATGAAAGTCACATGCATTCTTCAAAGCTAATTGATCCAAATGAAAGTCAAACACATCCAAACAAAGCTTTTTGAATCAAATGAAATTTAAATGCATTCTACAAAGCTAATCGAAACAAATGAAAGTCATACACATTCAAACAAAACTTTTCGAATCAAATGAAAGTCAGATGCATTCTTAAAAGCTAATTAAATAGATTGAAAGTCAAACAAATTAAACAAAGCTTTTTAAATCAAATGAAAGTCAAATGCATTCTTCAAAGCTAATTGATCCAAATGAAAGTCAAACACATTCAAATTTTTTGAATCAAATGAAAGTCAAATGCATTTTAAATAATTGAATCAAATGAAAGTCAAACACATTCAAACGAAACTTTTCGAATCAAATGAAAGTCAAATGCATTCTTCAAAGCTAATTGAATAGAATGAAAGTCAAACACATTCAAACAAAGCTTAATGAATCAAATGAAAGTCAAATGCATTCTTCAAAGCTAATTGAATAGAATTAAAGTCCAACACATCAAACAAAGCTTTTTGAATCAAATGAAAGTTAAATACATTCTTCAAGGCTAATTGATCCAAATGAAAGTCAAACACATTAACACAAAGCTTTTTGAATCAAATGAAAGTCAATTGCATTCTTTAAAGCTAATTTAATCGAATGAAAGTCAAACACATTCAAACAAAGCTTTTTGAATCAAATGAAATTCAAATGCATTCTTCAAAGCTAATTGAATTGAATTAAAGTCCAACACATTCAAACAAAGCTTTTTGAATCAAATGAAAGTCAAATGCATTCTTCAAAGCTAATTGATCCAAATGAAAGTCAAACACATTCACACAAAGCTTTTTGAATCAAATGAAAGTCAAATGCATTCTTAAAGCTAATTAAATCGAATGAAAGTCAACACATTGAAACAAAGCTTTTTGAATCAAATGAAATTCAAATGAATTCTTCAAAGCTAATTGAAACAAATGAAAGTCAAACACATTCAAAAAAAGCTTTTTGAACCAAATTAAAGTCAAATGTATTCTTGAAAGCTAATTGAATAGAACGAAAGTCAAACACATTCAAACAAAGCTTTTTGAATCAAATGAAATTTAAATGCATTTTTCAAAGCTAATTGAATCAAATGAAAGTCAAACACATTCAAACAAAGCTTTTTGAACCAAATGAAAGTCAAATGCATTCTTCAAAGGTAATTGAATCAAATGAAAGTCAAACACATTCAAACAAAACTTTTCGAATCAAATGAAAGTCAAATGCATTCTTAAAAGTTAATTGAATAAAATGAAAGTCAAACACATTCAAACAAATCTTTTTGAATCAAATGAAAGTCACATGCATTCTTCAAAGCTAATTGATCCAAATGAAAGTCAAACACATCCAAACAAAGCTTTTTGAATCAAATGAAATTTAAATGCATTCTACAAAGCTAATCGAAACAAATGAAAGTCATACACATTCAAACAAAACTTTTCGAATCAAATGAAAGTCAGATGCATTCTTAAAGCTAATTAAATAGAATGAAAGTCAAACAAATTAAACAAAGCTTTTTAAATCAAATGAAAGTCAAATGCATTCTTCAAAGCTAATTGATCCAAATGAAAGTCAAACACATTCAAACAAAGCTTTTTGAATCAAATGATCAAATGCATTCTTCAAAGGTAATTGAATCAAATGAAAGTCAAACACATTCAAACGAAACTTTTCGAAAAAATGAAAGTCAAATGCATTCTTAAAGCTAATTGAATAGAATGAAAGTCAAAACACATTCAAACAAAGCTTTGAATCAAATGAAAGTCAAATGCATTCTTCAAAGCTAATTGAATAGAATTAAAGTCCAACACATTCAAACAAAGCTTTTTGAATCAAATGAAAGTCAAATACATTCTTCAAAGCTAATTGATCCAAATGAAAGTCAAACACATTCAACACAAAGCTTTTTGAATCAAATGAAAGTCAATTGCATTCTTTAAAGCTAATTAAATCGAATGAAAGTCAAACACATTCAAACAAAGCTTTTTGAATCAAATGAAATTCAAATGCATTCTTCAAAGCTAATTGAATTGAATTAAAGTCAAACACATTCAAACAAAGCTTTTTGAATCAAATGAAAGTCAAATGCATTCTTCAAAGCTAATTGATCAAATGAAAGTCAAAACACATTCACAAAAGTTTTTGAATCAAATGAAAGTCAAATGCATTCTAAAAGTTAATTGAATAAAATGAAAGTCAAACACATTCAAACAAATCTTTTTGAATCAAATGAAAGTCACAATGCATTCTTCAAAGCTAATT
>NW_018743756.1:0-12093 GCF_001683475.1 Chenopodium quinoa
TTGAGATTACAAGAAAAGATCAAGTAAGAGGTTTTGGGACGCAATTCAACCAAAATGGCTCAAGTAAGCCATTTTGGCTAGTAGATGCCTTTTCTATATTTCTTGTCTATTGAACTCATAACTAGTTAAAAATATGGTGTAATCACTTAGTTATAGGTTCCTAGTGCTTGAGATTACAAGAAAAGAGCAAGTAAGAGGTTTTGGGACGCAATTTCAACCAAAATGGCTCAAGTAAGGCCATTTTGGCTAGTAGGATGCCTTTTTCTATATTTCTTGTCTATTGAACTCATAAATAGTTAAAAAATGTCATAATCACTTAGTTATAGGTTCCTAGTGCTTGGGATTACAAGAACAGAGCAAGGAAGAGGATTTGGGACGCAATTTCAACCAAAATGGCTCAAGTAAGGCCATTTTGGCTACTAGGATGCCCATTTTCTATATTTCTTGTCTATTGAACTCATAAATAGTTAAAAAATGTCATAATCACTTAGTTATAGGTGCCTAGTGCTTGAGATTACAAGAAAAGAGCAAGTAAGAGGTTTTGGGACGCAATTTCAACCAAAATGGCTCAAGTAAGGCCATTTTGGCTAGTAGGATGCCTTTTATCTATATTTCTGTCTATTGAACTCATAAATAGTTAAAAAATGTCATAATCACTTAGTTATAGGTTCCTAGTGCTTGAGATTAAAAGAAAAGAGCAAGGAAGAGGATTTGGGACGCAATTTCAACCAAAATGGCTCAAGTAAGGCCATTTTGGCTACTAGGATGCCCCATTTTCTATATTTCTTGTCTATTGAACTCATAAATAGTTAAAAAATGTCATAATCACTTAGTTATAGGTGCCCAGTGCTTGAGATTACAAGAAAAGAGCAAGTAAGAGGTTTTGGGACGCAATTTCAACCAAAATGGCTCAAGTAAGGCCATTTTGGCTAGTAGGATGCCTTTTTCTATATTTGTTGTCTATTAAACTCATAACTAGTTAAAAAATGTCATAATCACTTATTTATAGGTGCTTAGTGCTTGAGATTACAAGAAAAGAGCAAGTAAGAGGTTTTGGGACACAATTTCAACCAAAATGGCTAAAGTAAGGCCATTTTGGCTACTAGGATGCCTATTTTCTATATTTATTGTCTATTGACTTATAAATAGTTATAACATGTCATAATCACTTAGTTGTAGTGACTAGTGATTGAGATTACAAGAAAGAGCAAGTAAGAGGTTTTGGACACATTTCAACCAAAATGGCTCAAGTAAGGCCATTTTGGCTAGTAGGATGCTTTTTTTCTATATTTATTGTCTATTGAACTTATAATAGTTATAACATGTCATAATCACTTAGTTATAGGCCTAGTTTGAGATTACAAGAAAATAGCAAGTAAGAGGTTTTGGACGCAATTTCAACCAAAATGGCTCAAGTAAGGCCATTTTGGCTACTACGATGCCTATTTTCTATGTTTCTTGTCTATTGAACTCATAAATAGTTAAAAAATGTCATAATCACTTAGTTATAGGTGCCTAGTAATTGAGATTACAAGAAAAGAGCAAGTAAGAGGTTTTGGGACGCAATTTCAACCAAAATGGCTCAAGTAAGGCCATTTTGGCTAGTAGTATGCCTTTTTCTATATTTCTTGTCTATTGAACTCATAACTAGTTATAAAATATGGTGTAATCAGTTAGTTATAGGTGCTAGTGCTTGAGATTACAAGAAAAGAGCAAGTAAGAGGTTTTGGGACGCAATTTTAACCAAAATGGCTCAAGTAAGGCCATTTTGGCTACTACGATGCCTATTTTCAATGTTTCTTGTCTATTAAACTCATAACTAGTTAGAAAATGTCATAATAACTTAGTTATAGGTGCCTAGTAATTGAGATTACAAGAAAAGATCAAGTAAGAGGTTTTGGGACGCAATTTCAACCAAATGGCTCAAGTAAGACCATTTTTGGCTAGTAGTATGCCTTTTTCTATATTTCTTGTCTATTGAACTCATAACTAGTTAAAATATGTTTTAATCAGTTAGTTATAGGTGTCTAGTGCTTGAGATTACAAGAAAAGAGCAAGTAAGAGGTTTTAGGACGCAATTTTCAACCAAAATGGCTCAAGTAAGGCCATTTTGGCTAGTAGGATGCCTTTTTTCTATATTTCTTGTCTATTGAACTCATAACTAGTTAAAAAATGCCATAATCACTTAGTTATAGGTGCCTAGTGCTTGAGATTACAAGAAAAGATCAAGTAAGAGGTTTTTTGGATTGCAATTTCAACCAAAATGGCTCAAGTAAGGCCATTTTGGCTAGTAGGATGCCTTTTTTTCTATATTTCTTGTCTATTGAACTCATAACTAGTTGAAACATGGTGTAATCAGTTAGTTATAGGTGCCTAGTGCTTGAGATTACAAGAAAAGAGCAAGTAAGAGGTTTTTGGGACGCAATTTCAACCAAAATGGCTCAAGTAAGACCATTTTGCTAGTAGTATGCCTTTTTCTATATTTCTTGTCTATTGAACTCATAACTAGTTAAAATATGTTGTAATCAGTTAGTTAATAGGTGTCTAGTGCTTGAGATTACAAGAAAAGAGCAAGTAAGAGGTTTTAGGACGCAATTTCAACCAAAATGGCTCAAGTAAGGCCATTTTGGCTAGTAGGATGCCTTTTTCTATATTTCTTGTCTATTGAACTCATAACTAGTTAAAAAATGCCATAATCACTTAGTTATAGGTGCCTAGTGCTTGAGATTACAAGAAAAGAGCAAGTAAGAGGTTTTTGGACGCAATTTCAACCAAAATGGCTCAAGTAAGGCCATTTTGGCTAGTAGGATGCCTTTTTTCTATATTTCTTGTCTATTGAACTCATAACTAGTTGAAACATGGTGTAATCAGTTAGTTATAGGTGCCTAGTGCTTGAGATTACAAGAAAAGAGCAAGTAAGAGGTTTTGGGACGCAATTTTAACCAAAATGGCCCAAGTAAGGCCATTTTGGCTACTACGATGCCTATTTTCTATGTTTCTTGTCTATTAAACTCATAACTAGTTAAAAAATGTCATAATAACTTAGTTATAGGTGCCTAGTAATTGAGATTACAAGAAAAGATCAAGTAAGAGGTTTTGGGACGCAATTTCAACCAAAATGGCTCAAGTAAGACCATTTTGGCTAGTAGTATGCCTTTTTCTATATTTCTTGTCTATTGAACTCATAACTAGTTAAAATATGGTGTAATCAGTTAGTTATAGGTGCCTAGTGCTTGAGATTACAAGAAAAGAGCAAGTAAGAGGTTTTGGGACGCAATTTCAACCAAAATGGCTCAAGTAAGGCCATTTTGGCTAGTAGGATGCCTTTTTTCTTTATTTCTTGTCTATTGAACTCATAAATAGTTAAAAAAATGTCATAATCACTTAGTTATAGGTTCCTAGTGCTTGAGATTACAAGAAAAGAGCAAGGAAGAGGATTTGGGACGCAATTTCAACCAAAATGGCTCAAGTAAGGCCATTTTGGCTACAAGGATGCCCATTTTCTATATTTCTTGTCTATTGAACTCATAACTAGTTAAAATATGTTGTAATCAGTTAGTTATAGGTGTCTAGTGCTTGAGATTACAAGAAAAGAGCAAGTAAGAGGTTTTTAGGACGCAATTTCAACCAAAATGGCTCAAGTAAGGCCATTTTGGCTAGTAGGATGCCTTTTTCTATATTTCTTGTCTATTGAACTCATAACTAGTTAAAAAATGCCATAATCACTTAGTTATAGGTGCCTAGTGCTTGAGATTACAAGAAAAGAGCAAGTAAGAGGTTTTTGGACGCAATTTCAACCAAAATGGCTCAAGTAAGGCCATTTTGGCTAGTAGGATGCCTTTTTTCTATATTTCTTGTCTATTGAACTCATAACTAGTTGAAACATGGTGTAATCAGTTAGTTATAGGTGCCTAGTGCTTGAGATTACAAGAAAAGAGCAAGTAAGAGGTTTTGGGACGCAATTTTAACCAAAATGGCCCAAGTAAGGCCATTTTGGCTACTACGATGCCTATTTTTCTATGTTTCTTGTCTATTAAACTTATAACTAGTTAAAAAAATGTCATAATAACTTAGTTATAGGTGCCTAGTAATTGAGATTACAAGAAAAGATCAAGTAAGAGGTTTTGGGACGCAATTTCAACCAAAATGGCTCAAGTAAGACCATTTTGGCTAGTAGTATGCCTTTTTCTATATTTCTTGTCTATTGAACTCATAACTAGTTAAAATATGTTGTAATCAGTTAGTTATAGGTGTCTAGTGCTTGAGATTACAAGAAAAGAGCAAGTAAGAGGTTTTAGGACGCAATTTTCAACCAAAATGGCTCAAGTAAGGCCATTTTGGCTAGTAGGATGCCTTTTTTTCTATATTTCTTGTCTATTGAACTCATAAATAGTTAAAAAATGCCATAATCACTTAGTTATAGGTGCCTAGTGCTTGAGATTACAAGAAAAGAGCAAGTAAGAGGTTTTTGGACGCAATTTCAACCAAAATGGCTCAAGTAAGGCCATTTTGGCTAGTAGGATGCCTTTTTTCTATATTTCTTGTCTATTGAACTCATAACTAGTTGAAACATGTTGTAATCACTTAGTTATACGTGCCTAGTGCTTGAGATTACAAGAAAAGAGCAAGTAAGAGGTTTTGGGACGCAATTTCAACCAAAATGGCTCAAGTAAGGCCATTTTGGCTAGTAGGATGCTTTTTTTCTATATTTATTGTATACTGAACTCATAACTAGTTAAAAAATGTCATAATAACTTAGTTATAGGTGCCTAGTGCTTGAGATTACAAGAAGAGAGCAAGTATGAGGTTTTGGGACGCAATTTCAACCAAACTGGCTCAATTAAAGGCCATTTTGGCTAATAGGATGCCTTTTTTCTATATTTCTTGTCTATTGAACTCATAAATAGTTGAAACATGTCGTAATCACTTAGTTATACGTGCCTAGTGCTTGAGATTACAAGAAAAGAGCAAGTAAGAGGTTTTGGGACGCAATTTCAACCAAAATGGCTCAAGTAAGGCCATTTTGGCTAGTAGGATGCCTTTTTTCTATATTTCTTGTCTATTGAACTCATAACTAGTTAAAAAATATCATAATAACTTAGTTGTAGGTTCCTAGTGCTTGAGATTACAAGAAAAGAGCAAGTTAGAGGATTTGGGACGCAATTTCAACCAAAATGGCTCAAGTAAGGCCATTAAGGCTACTAGGATGCCTATTTCTATATTTCTTGTCTATTGAACTAATAAATAGTTAAAACAATGTCATAATAACTTAGTTATAGGTGCCTAGTGCTTGAGATTACAAGAAAAGAGCAAGTAAAGAGGTTTTGGGACGCAATTTCAACCAAAATGGCTCAAGTAAGGCCATTTTGGCTAGTAGGATGCCTTTTTTCTATATTTGTTGTCTATTAAACTCATAACGAATTAAAAACTGTCATAATCACTTATTTATAGGTGCTTAGTGCTTGAGATTACAAGAAAAGAGCAAGTAAGAGGTTTTGGGACAAAATTTCAACCAAAATGGCTAAAGTAAGGTCATTTTGGCTACTAGGATGCCTATTTTCTATATTTATTGTCTATTGAACTTATAAATAGTTATAACATGTCATAATCACTTATTTGTAGGTGCCTAGTGATTGAGATTACAAGAAAAGAGAAAGTAAGAGGTTTTGGGACACAATTTCAACCAAAATGGCTCAAGTAAGGCCATTTTGGCTAGTAGGATTTTTTTTTTTTTAATATTTCTTGTCTATTGATTTCATAACTAGTTAAAACATGTCATAATCACTTAGTTATAGGTGCCTAGTAATTGAGATTACAAGAAAAGATCAAGTAAGAGGTTTTGGGACGCAATTTCAACCAAAATGGCTCAAGTAAGACCATTTTGGCTAGTAGTATGCCTTTTTCTATATTTCTTGTCTATTGAACTCATAACTAGTTAAAATATGGTGTAATCAGTTAGTTATAGGTGCCTAGTGCTTGAGATTACAAGAAAAGAGCAAGTAAGAGGTTTTGGGACGCAATTTCAACCAAAATGGCTCAAGTAAGGCCATTTTGGCTAGTAGGATGCCTTTTTCTTTATTTCTTGTCTATTGAACTAATAAATAGTTAAAAAAATGTCATAATCACTTAGTTATAGGTTCCTAGTGCTTGAGATTACAAGAAAAGAGCAAGGAAGAGGATTTGGGACGCAATTTCAACCAAAATGGCTCAAGTAAGGCCATTTTGGCTACAAGGATGCCCATTTTCTATATTTCTTGTCTATTGAACTCATAAATAGTTAAAAAATGTCATAATCACTTAGTTATAGGTGCCTAGTGCTTGAGATTACAAGAAAATATCAAGTAAGAGGTTTTGGGACGCAATTTCAACCAAAATGGCTCAAGTAAGACCATTTTGGCTAGTAGTATGCCTTTTTCTATATTTCTTGTCTATTGAACTCATAACTAGTTGAAACATGTCGTAATCACTTAGTTATACGTGCCTAGTGCTTGAGATTACAAGAAAAGAGCAAGTAAGAGGTTTTGGGACGCAATTTCAACCAAAATGGCTCAAGTAAGGCCATTTTGGCTAGTAGGATGCCTTTTTTCTATATTTCTTGTCTATTGAACTCATAACTAGTTAAAACATATCATAATAACTTAGTTGTAGGTTCCTAGTGCTTGAGATTACAAGAAAAGAGCAAGTTAGAGGATTTGGGACGCAATTTCAACCAAAATGGCTCAAGTATGGCCATTAAGGCTACTAGGATGCCTATTTCAATATTTCTTGTCTATTGAACTAATAAATAGTTAAAAAAATGTCATAATAACTTAGTTATAGGTGCCTAGTGCTTGAGATTACAAGAAAAGAGCAAGTAAAGAGGTTTTGGGACGCAATTTCAACCAAAATGGCTCAAGTAAGGCCATTTTGGCTAGTAGGATGCCTTTTTTCTATATTTGTTGTCTATTAAACTCATAACGAATTAAAAACTGTCATAATCACTTATTTATAGGTGCTTAGTGCTTGAGATTACAAGAAAAGAGCAGGTAAGAGGTTTTGGGACAAAATTTCAACCAAAATGGCTAAAGTAAGGCCATTTTGGCTACTAGGATGCCTATTTTCTATATTTATTGTCTATTGAACTTATAAATAGTTATAACATGTCATAATCACTTATTTGTAGGTGCCTAGTGATTGATATTACAAGAAAAGAGAAAGTAAGAGGTTTTGGGACACAATTTCAACCAAAATGGCTCAAGTAAGGCCATTTTGGCTAGTAGGATTTTTTTTTCTAATATTTCTTGTCTATTGATTTCATAACTAGTTAAAACATGTCATAATCACTTAGTTATAGGTGCCTAGTAATTGAGATTACAAGAAAAGATCAAGTAAGAGGTTTTGGGACGCAATTTCAACCAAAATGGCTCAAGTAAGACCATTTTGGCTAGTAGTATGCCTTTTTCTATATTTCTTGTCTATTGAACTCATAACTAGTTAAAATATGGTGTAATCAGTTAGTTATAGGTGCCTAGTGCTTGAGATTACAAGAAAAGAGCAAGTAAGAGGTTTTGGGACGCAATTTCAACCAAAATGGCTCAAGTAAGGCCATTTTGGCTAGTAGGATGCCTTTTTTCTATATTTCTTGTCTATTGAACTCATAAATAGTTAAAAAATGTCATAATCACTTAGTTATTGGTTCCTAGTGCTTGAGATTACAAGAAAAGAGCAAGGAAGAGGATTTGGGACGCAATTTCAACCAAAATGGCTCAAGTAAGGCCATTTTGGCTACAAGGATGCCCATTTTCTATATTTCTTGTCTATTGAACTCATAAATAGTTAAAAAATGTCATAATAACTTAGTTATAGGTGCCTAGTGCTTGAGATTACAAGAAAATATCAAGTAAGAGGTTTTGGGACGCAATTTCAACCAAAATGGCTCAAGTAAGACCATTTTGGCTAGTAGTATGCCTTTTTCTATATTTCTTGTCTATTGAACTCATAACTAGTTAAAATATGGTGTAATCAGTTAGTTATAGGTGCTTAGTGCTTGAGATTACAAGAAAAGAGCAAGTAAGAGGTTTTGGGACGCAATTTCAACCAAAATGGCTCAAGTAAGGCCATTTTGGCTAGTAGGATGCCTTTTTTCTATATTTCTTTTCTATTGAACTCATAACTAGTTAAAATATGTCATAATCAATTAGTTATAGGTTCCTAGTGCTTGAGATTACAAGAAAAGAGCAAGTGAGAGGTTTTGGGACGCAATTTCAACCAAAATGGCTCAAATAAGGCCATTTTGGCTAGTAGGATGCCTTTTTTCCATATTTATTGTCTATTGAACTCATAACTACTTAAAACATGTCATAATCACTTAGTTATAGGGGACTAGTGCTTGAGATTACAAGAAAAGAGCAAGTAAGAGGATTTGGGACGCAATTTCATCTAAAATGGCTCAAGTAAGGCCATTTTGGCTAGTAGGATGCCTTTTTTCTATATTTCTTTTCTATTGAACTCATAACTAGTTAAAATATGTCATAATCACTTATTTATAGGTTCCTAGTCCTTGAGATTACAAGAAAAGAGCAAGTAAGAGGTTTTGTGACGCAGTTTCAACCAAAATGGCTCAAGTAAGGCCATTTTGGCTAGTAGGATGCCTTTTTCTATATTTCTTGTCTATTGAACTTATAACTAGTTAAAACATGTTGTAATCACTTTTTTATAGGTTCTTAGTGCTTGAGATTACAAGAAAAGAGCAAGTAAGAGGTTTTGGACGCAATTTCAACCGAAATGGCTCAAGTAAGGCCATTTTGGCTAGTAGGATGCCTTTTTTCTATATTTCTTTTCTATTGAACTCATAACTAGTTAAAACATATCATAATAACTTAGTTGTAGGTTCCTAGTGCTTGAGATTACAAGAAAAGAGCAAGTTAGAGGATTTGGGACGCAATTTCAACCAAAATGGCTCAAGTAAGGCCATTAAGGCTACTAGGATGCCTATTTCTATATTTCTTGTCTATTGAACTAATAAATAGTTAAAACAATGTCATAATAACTTAGTTATAGGTGCCTAGTGCTTGAGATTACAAGAAAAGAGCAAGTAAAGAGGTTTTGGGACGCAATTTCAACCAAAATGGCTCAAGTAAGGCCATTTTGGCTAGTAGGATGCCTTTTTTCTATATTTGTTGTCTATTAAACTCATTACGAATTAAAAATGTCATAATCACTTATTTATAGGTGCTTAGTGCTTTATATTACAAGAAAAGAGCAAGTAAGAGGTTTTGATACACAATTTCAACCAAAATGGCTAAAGTAAGGCCATTTTGGCTACTAGGATGCCTATTTTCTATATTTATTGTCTATTGAACTTATAAATAGTTATAAAATGTCATAATCACTTAGTTGTAGGTGCCTAGTGATTGAGATTACAAGAAAAGAGCAAGTAAGAGGTTTTGGGACACAATTTAAACCAAAATGGCTCAAGTCAGGCCAATTTGGCTAGTAGGATGCCTTTTTTTCTATATTTCTTGTCTATTGAACTCATAACTAGTTACAACATATCATAATAACTTAGTTGCAGGTTCCTAGTGCTTGAGATTACAAGAAAAGAGCAAGTTAGAAGATTTGGGACGCAATTTCAACCAAAATGGCTCAAGTAAGGCCATTAAGGCTACTAGGATGCCTATTTCTATATTTCTTGTCTATTGAACTAATAAATAGTTAAAAAAATTCATAATAACTTAGTTATAGGTGCCTAGTGCTTGAGATTACAAGAAAAGAGCAAGTAAAGAGGTTTTGGGACGCAATTTCAACCAAAATGGCTCAAGTAAGGCCATTTTGGCTAGTAGGATGCCTTTTTTCTATATTTGTTGTCTATTAAACTCATAACGAATTAAAAACTGTCATAATCACTTATTTATAGGTGCTTAGTGCTTGAGATTACAAGAAAAGAGCAAGTAAGAGGTTTTGGGACAAAATTTCAACCAAAATGGCTAAAGTAAGGCCATTTTGGCTACTAGGATGCCTATTTTCTATATTTATTGTCTATTGAACTTATAAATAGTTATAACATGTCATAATCACTTATTTTTAGGTGCCTAGTGATTGAGATTACAAGAAAAGAGAAAGTAAGAGGTTTTGGGACACAATTTCAACCAAAATAGCTCAAGTAAGGCCATTTTGGCTAGTAGGATTTTTTTTTTCTAATATTTCTTGTCTATTGATTTCATAACTAGTTAAAACATGTCATAATCACTTAGTTATAGGTGCCTAGTAATTGAGATTACAAGAAAAGATCAAGTAAGTGGTTTTGGGACGCAATTTCAACCAAAATGGCTCAAGTAAGACCATTTTGGCTAGTAGTATGCCTTTTTCTATATTTCTTGTCTATTGAACTCATAACTAGTTAAAATATGGTGTAATCAATTAGTTATAGGTGCCTAGTGCTTGAGATTACAAGAAAAAGAGCAAGTAAGAGGTTTTGGGACGCATTTCAACCAAAAATGGCTCAAGTAAGGCCATTTGGCTATGTAGGATGCCTTTTTTTTATATTTCTTGTCTATTGAACTCATAACTAGTTACAACATATCATAATAACTTAGTTGTAGGTTCCTAGTGCTTGAGATTACAAGAAAAGAGCAAGTTAGAGGATTTGGGACGCAATTTCAACCAAAATGGCTCAAGTAAGGCCATTAAGGCTACTAGGATGCCTATTTCTATATTTCTTGTCTATTGAACTAATAAATAGTTAAAATAATGTCATAATAACTTAGTTATAGGTGACTAGTGCTTGAGATTACAAGAAAAGAGCAAAGTAAAGAGGTTTTGGGACGCAATTTCAACCAAAATGGCTCAAGTAAGGCCATTTTGGCTAGTAGGATGCCTTTTTTCTATATTTCTTGTCTATTGACCTCATAAATAGTTAAAACATGTCAAAATCACTTAGTTATAGTTGCTTACTGCTTGGGATTTACAAAAAAAGAGCAAAGTAAGAGGTTGTGGGACGCAATTTCAACCAAAATGGCTCAAGTAATGCCATTTTGGCTACTAGGATGCCTATTTTCTATATTCTTGTCTATTGAACTCATAAATAGTTAAAAAATGTCATAATCACTTAGTTATAGGTGCCTAGTGCTTGAGATTACAAGAAAAGAGCAAGTAAGAGGTTTTGGGCAATTTCAACCAAAATGGCTCAAGTAAGGCCATTTTGGCTAGTAGGATGCCTTTTTTCAATATTTTGTTGTCAATTAACTCATAACTAGTTAAAAAAATGTCATAATCACTTATTATAGGTTGCTTAGTGCTTGAGATTACAAGAAAAGAGCAAGTAGGAGGTTTTGGGACGCAATTTCAACCAAAATGGCTCAAGTAAGGCCATTTTGGCTATAGGATGCTTTTTCTATACTTCCTGTCTATTGAACTCATAAACTAGTTAAAACATGTTTTAATCACTTAGTTATAGGTGCCTAGTTCTTGAGATTACAAGAAAAGAGCAAGTAAGAGGTTTTGGGACGCCAATTTGAACCAAAATGGCTCAATAAGGCCATTTTTGGCTAGTAGGATGCCTTTTTCTATACTTCCTGTCTATTGAACTCATAAACTAGTTAAAAAATTCTAATCACTTAGTTATAGGTGCCTAGTGCTTGAGATTACAAGAAAAGAGCAAGTAAGAGGATTTGGACGCAATTTCAACCAAAATGGCTCAATAAAGCCATTTTGGCTAATAGGATGCCTTTTTTCTATATTTCTGTCTATTGAACTCATAAACTAGTTGAAAAAACATGTCGTAATCACTAAGTTATACGTGCCTAGTGCTTGAGATTACAGAAAAGAGCAAGTAAGAGGTTTTGGACGCAATTTCAACCAAAATGGCTCAAGTAAGGCCATTTTGGCTAGTAGGATGCCTTTTTTCTATATTTCTTGTCTATTGAACTCATAACTAGTTAAAACATATTCATAATAACTTAGTTGTAGGTTCCTAGTGCTTTGAGATTACAAGAAAAGAGCAAGTAAGAGGATTTGGACGCAATTTCAACCAAAATGGCTCAAGTAAGGGCCATTTAGGCTACTAGGATGCCTATTTTCTATATTTCTTTCTATTGAACTCATAAATAGTTAAAA